>NC_072739.1:123507613-123616668 GCF_026930045.1 Uloborus diversus
AATTTGTTCATTTTGAAAGAAGTAAATTGTTTAAACTATCTCACTTTGATAAATAAATACCTTTGTGCTGAATAGTAAAGTTTTGTGCTTCTACTTACGTTGTTTGGTTTGACTTTACTATCTCACTTTGCCCTACATTCCCTAAAATTAGAATTTTTTGTCATTTTGTGGGGTGAATACTACAACTAGGTAACTATAATCTAGCTATTCTGGGGAAAACTGAACAAAGTAATGCTTTTACATGATTTTTGGAAAATATGATGACTTGATAAAGTGGTGATGAAATTTTATGGTATTACCATTTCTAAGAATAATTTATGTTTTCTTCAAACACAAATTTTCGACGAAAGTAAAATAAGCTAATTTTGCCAAATTTTTAGTTTCTTAGTTGTGGTATTTCCCCAACTATATGTCATCTAGTCAAGTGTATAAACACACACACACACATCTCTCTGTCTACCTGTTGCCCTATTAATACAACGGTATTTAATTATAAACTTGAACAGGGTCACATAGAAGTGATTCTTCAAAAACATGAAATACTTCAACAATCACAAAACTCCTTATGCCGTAGATGAATCCTGATACAGTTAATGTGACGTTTTTTAGATAAGAATTATAAAAAGATTCTGGAAATGAAACTTCATTGCGTCGTAAAATTGATGGCTATAAATAGGGGAAAAACTAATGTTTATGCGTCTAATCTGCGCCATTTAATCTGTCCTTGCATCTGATAATGATCCTTGAAAAATGCTACATCTCTAGTTTAATGTTATCACACCATGGGTGTGAAAAAGATTCAGACATTTACAAGCTGCAACACCCTGTGACAAATATATCAGCTCATTCCGAGGACATAAATTACCGGAAACATTACCCGTTAGGTCAACTTTAATCAGACATAGCGTGGAAAATGTCTTTGCATCAATCTTGGCTTTTATGTTGTTAGGGGTTTGATTTCAGTTCTTCTTAATCACTACCAGTTTTAACGACTAGTGAGATTTATGGGTATATTTATTTAGAAGATTTCCCAATGTCAGCTTAAGTACTCTCGATTTCACATCGAAAAGAATTGCTTCAATGCATGCACTGAATCGTAGCAAAAGACGCGATATGCTTTTTTTTTAAAGTAAAAGTCTGCAAAATGAGTTTTTTGTTAATGAAAGACGAATATTTTACAATGAAAATGTATATTTTTTGCTAATCAGATACAGCGTGTAAAAGTGTGAGTTTATTACAAACTTGATCGTTATTGCATGATTCTTTCATATGGAAACCGCGTACCGAACAACAAATCATGTTTTTTCAATCAATTATTAACAGGGTGGAGCAAGTAGTGAATAAAAACCCTTTAGTGGTTGAACAACTAGTTTTTTTTTTTCTTTTTTAATTCAGTTTCCGAAGTCTATCATAGATGAATTGATAATAGCAACTCATTTTTATTTCTTTACAAAAAGAAAACTATTAGATAATGAGTTTGTTTACAGGTCGGGGTTTTTAATCACTGGGTTGGTGCCTTTTTTTTCCATTTTAACCTCCCCCATCCCTCCCCTCCCAAAAAAACTGACAAAGAACTGGGGATTTAGGTTCTTCCAATTTCGTAAAAATAATTATTTGCATCAACTGAAATATTTTTACAGTGATGTGCCAAATGGTACCGATTTTAATAATATTGTGAAATTCTAAAAATAGAATTACACTTAAGAGTTCATTAACTGGTGGTCTTCCATTTCTCGTTTCTAAGTGTCTATAGTATTTATGAAGGAAATTCAGTTTCAGAAAAATAAAGAATTTACTCCGTTTTTCTATATTTTGCGACATTATATGTATTACAGAACTGACTGTTCTTAAAATTCGAACCAAATCATATCGAATCAATTTTGTACCTCAAACCCGCATATTGAACACCGAATCTATAATTTTCTTTTTCTGAAAAAACTACTCTACTGTTTGCTGTTTCAGCGCATCTTCATCATCCACCATTGTCTCGGAATTTAAGTTTCATCAAACTGTTCGTGTTCAATGATGTAATAAATATTTCAAATCCTTTTAAACCATCCAACACAGAAACGAAATCTTTTTCTTCATTATGGCCGTAATCGAAAATATGAAGATTCTAACACAAATGGATTCTTTGTCTCGATCCTCTATGTTTCCCCCATACTGAGAGAAATCATTTCCCCCCTGGGAGCCCTTTTATCGTGGAGAGAGGGGGAAGGTATACACCAAGCAGAGACAAAAATCGTTTAGGGTTTTCTTGTTTCAGCTTCATTTGCATGGAAGTTCCTAATTCTTTTTTTGTTGTAGTTTTTTCACCCAATTTTCTGTTCGTTGGAAACGACTTCTTTTTAAAAGTAAACGAAAAAAAGGAAAAAAAAAAAAGTCTGTTTAGTGGATGAGATTTTTCCTTCTCAAGGTGTTTTGTAGAATAGAGTTTACTGCTTAGCGAAATTTCGATTGGCTGGCTTATAAAATATTCATGAAATTTTGGCTCTTGTAGCTCAATGAATTCGGGATTAAATGCCTCGATTTATGTTTAGGAAGTACTTGTTTGAAAATGACCAATCTCATTGTTACCCGTTCTTGAATATATTTTTTAATTTTGTTTTCTTATTATTTTTAGAAGGCTCAAAGCATAGACATCTTTAACGCCTCAATAAAAGTATTTCATTCGTTGGAAGTGAAAAATATGCCTCAAAATTAAGCCAAGCTTATTTCTAAGCGTCATATTAAAAATAAAACTTCAGCATTATGCAAAAGGAAAAAAAGAATCAATTGATTCTTTTCATATGTTACGATGGATGTTTCGTTGCTTTTTTTAAAATACGAAATGTCAGACATTTTCAATGTTAAAAATCAAAATGATACGTACTTCTTTTTTCCCCCGACATCTCCCATTCCATACTTAGATAGCTAAATTTTTCATGGAATGAATCACTATTACAGTCTGCTTCCGAATTTTCACTCCTCCAAAATGAATTTCACTCCTGTAAAACACGCCAAGGAGTATTTTTACGTCTTGAAAAAATAACAGAAATATCCCTGGTTCAAAGTGTATTTCGTTTAAAGTATTCTGTACAAAGCTTCACATCTTTAGTTTATTTATTATTTTAGATTCAGTGAAACAACTTCTGCAATCACGTAGTTAGAATATGCGAATTTAATCTTGAAAGGGAACAGTTTTTGCCGCCAAACAGTACACATGAAAATAAAATATTCTGTGAAAAATGAAGTTAAGCGTGGAACAAATAACATATTTACTCAGTTAAATCATGTACATTGCTCATTTATACTGTTCTATAAATTTAAGTCGTGTTTTAGTATCTGTAATGAATCGAAATAAGGTCACTCATTTATTTACGCTTTAAAATATTGCCAAACACGCATTGTAAACTTGAATGGGTCGAATTAATTATAGAAAAAAAAGTCTCTCTATGGTATTATATCATCGGATGATTTCTACAACGAGGTAACTACAAATGTAGCAAAATTAGGGTAGCTGCAAAATGGAGTTACGTTAAGTCCACAGCATACTACAACTGTGAAACGTTTGTAAACATTTCTTAGGTTCTACTAAGAATTTTCAAAACTAGATAAGTTGATTATCATTAAAAAATATTTTCTCTATTTAAGCAAGTTCACTCCTCCAGTTATTCAATGTATCAGGATTGCAAGATTGGAGCACGAACTAGGCACGTCATCATGTCAGTCGTTATTGTCGTACGACAACCTTTTTTGCAAGAAGAAAGGTTCATTTAGGATTCGAAAATGGTTCATGGGATATGATTTTGGTGCCAGGAGTTTTGCTTTTCTTGGACGCCACTACATGAAAGTCGCTACAAATTTACCAAAAAGAAAAATAACCCGTATAGTAGGAATTTTTGGGAAACTGGTGCGTGGAAAAGAAAAAAAATAAAGCTTTCGTATTTACTGCAAAAAATGTACAAGAAGCGCATATTATCATATACAGTCAAGCCCATTTATTGTAATATCGGTCAATCCCGCTTAATGTATTACATTTTTAATGTACCAAACCTTTGTGATTTATCATTTTGATCCCGGATAATGGAGTACCCCGCTTATTAGAATACTTTTTCTGGTAAATTGGCTATTCCATTAAGCCGATTCTATTTTAAAAGGATCTTTTGACTGTGTTGAGAAATGAAGTTTATTTGCGCATATTGAACTTGATATCAATTGGAGTAAATACTTAATCCCACAAAATATTTTTACTGCATAAAAAATCCCGAAAAATTTATTTTCAACCAAGATTAACGCACATTACTTTTGTTAATCTAGAGTTATAACCTATCTCGTTCAAATCTTCAGAACACAATATTAAAAGTCATAACTCTTTCAAGAAATGACGGTTGTGACCGAACTTAGTTAATCAGAAATTTGGATCAAAAAAAGGCGTGGCACAGACTTACACTTCATCTCCCATCCCCTCCCGAACAGGCATTCTACTCTTTCTATTTAAAAACGTTTTCTCCCACAATGGTAATTTGCATAGGAAAGTAATTCGTTCACGTCCTCAAGTTCATCGATTACAAAGACTTGAATACCGGGAGTTTAAAATTCATCTTGGGTACAAGTCAATGATCGCATTTAGTATTGATGACTGAAGACTCTCCCTGCTAATTATCTTCCATGCCATTGTTCATACTTGAAGTCATTTTTTGTTGTTGTGGTATTTATTCTGATAAAGAAGATTGATTTCAGTCATTGCTTTTTTTTAAAGCTCGAAAATGCAGACCATTAAGCAAATGAGTGCGGCCCTGCTTGGGAAATTAGAGCAGTACCTCAAATGATGAGAAAATAAACGAGACGATCCTTTCCTGTAGTTCGGGTTTAATTTGTTCATGGTATTTTAAGTTGATACTTTAGACATTGATTGGCAAATTCAATTTGTAATTATTATGTTTTGAAACAAAATTACTGTATTCAAAACAGAAGGTTAAATGTGTTGATGATTAAATTTGTGGCAGAAGTCACAGAGTGTGAGCGCTTAGTGCTGCTTCAACACAATCTTAAATAACATTGCAAATACAAGTTCTAATTATACACTGTCATTTAATGTAGCCTTGATCCTTGCCAGTTAATTAATTTTGCGTCACATTTTTTTTCAGTAAATTTGGCTTTAAAGATAATTAAAAATTGGAAATTTGTATACAGCTCATTGTATTAATTTAATGATTTTTCTGATGTTACTTTTTTTGTCCTTGTTGAAGTTGTTTCTACATAAAAATGTTTTTCAGTAATGCTTAAAACAATAGAAACCTTGTACTGCCGTTTTAAGCACAGAAGTCTTACCTGCACCTTTTATCAATACTGAGATAATGTCACCAAGGAGATCTTTGAAACATTTTTTAGCCAAATCAGTATTTTATGGTCAATTGTGAATGGGCAATAGTTTGCAAAAATTTCGGGAAAAATTCATCTGAATCAAGTATATGGAAACGCGAAACTTTAACCGTTATTTATCAGTTTTAGCTCAGCTGCACGTACCACTTTTGTGCCTTGCACGGCAGTGTAGTAAAAAAAAAAAAAAAGAAAGAAAATGGGGGAGTTTTTAAACATTCAGAATTTATTTTTCTAATTTAGTACTGTCATTTAAAGTACTAACTGTACTGTTCTGATTTAGTACTGTCATCATTATTTACACTACTTCTATTAAAATTTGTTTTTCATCCCCGTTCAGACGCAGCTCAAAGTGACCCTAAATGCCAAGATAGCTTAAAACCAAGCTAATGATTCATTTTAAATTGATTTAATGATTGTTATTTCTTAATTTTGGATAACTATACAATCATTCAGGAGTCATTTTTCCGTTTACACAAACAAATATAATAAATATATTAAAATGTGAGTGCAACTGGTTAAAATAGATAAATTGTGGGTCAAAGTCATCCTGAATCTGTATTGTAACTGTGTAGCTTGGTGACTGTAACTCTAAACGTTGAAAATTAACGAAATTAAAAAAGAAAAAAAAACTAATATCGCAAGATCTGGGCGAGTACATTTTAAACGCTCGTTTGGTGTTAGACAGCCAGGGTTCAATTTACATAAGAGCTCTTTAAAGAGTAGCTCCTACACTTATTTTCTTATTTATGTGAATTTTCACATTTTGGGTGAAACTCAGATTTTTCACGCATCATAAGTTTTGAAGACTACGGGATCAATTGCTTTACTTGGGCACTTCGAGGGGGGGGGGGGTAATTACTTTAGGGGCACATCTTTTGTTAGAAACTAAGCATACAGAGGGTTTGAACCATCAAACTAAGTCAACAACCGAACGCACTAGACTAATGCGCCTTTGATGCTTTTCTACAGTTGAATTACGTTGTTTTTTTCCCATTTTTCAAAAACATTTTTTTCTGAAAGAGCATGGTCGAAAACATGGGTTAAGTTACTTTTTTGTCCTTAATTTTGATTTATTTTCTCTCTTAAAAAATAATCTTATACGACATTCAGCCGCTGTTTTCATTTTTGCTGCTGACGTCTCAAGTGAGCAAACCACTAGGATTTTCAGAATAAAGTTCCAGGTCACTGTCAAACTTTGATAAATGAATGTTTTATTTGACTAACAATTCATTCATTCCGCTAGTAAATAGCTCGCGGTGAAAAAAACCATTGAAAGGCAAAGTACCTTGCCAGAAAGGACAACCGCGAGCTCCGATTCAAGATTGCTTTCATCACTTGTGACGTCACACAATGAAACATTTTGGTTTAAAAATCAGACAATAAAAATAATAAAGAAATAAATAAATAAAAACTAAAAATTGGAATAAGGAAAGCATTTTCTGGGGGTTTTTTTTTTTTTGCTTATTCTACCGATTTCAGGGACTAAAAGTAGTACTTTTGACTGAAGGAAACATCCCCATTGTGAAACGATTTTATATAAACAAAGTTCTGCGCATGCGCGTCAAATATAGCAGGTAGAACGCTTTTTTATGTCGTTTTGTTTTCAGTTCACTCCGGTGACCAACATCGTATAAGAAGCATAGCGTCATTAACTTCAATCCTATAATTAGATGCTTATCTTTCGTAAAGATTCGATAAGTTTTTAAACCATCATTTCTTCACTTCATTTCATACTTAGCATAATTTAATCCCACCGCAATTTCTAACTTTCATTCAGTCGCTTACTACATTAGTTAAAAGCTTTCTTTCATATCTTAAGACGAGGGAAAAAATCCATCGAACTTCTCTTACATTCCGTCCCCCCTTTTGTATAGATTATCAATAATTCCTTCTCCGATATTGACACTAAGAATAAAACAGGACTCGGATGATAAATAAAAAAAAGGAAAATGTACTGCTGTTCTGCACTTGAAAAAAGTGCAATAAGTGAAATATTGAAAATTGAAATCATATTTTAAGTTTATATTATCGTTACATCAAAAATTCTTTTTCCAATACAAAAAATGGAAAAAACGGCGATGTTTGTCGTTTTCATAAAAAAGTAAAATATCTCATTTTTATTCTTGTATTTTTTTATTACTTTCAGAAATCCGATTGCTTTCAGATGAAATGAGCAAAATACTATATTAAGAAAAAAAAGCCTTTTCCTTTTTTACTTGGAATAATTTATCTTTATGAATGGTTCCTGTTTATTTTCCTTGCTATGTTTTCCTGAATTTATTGAATCCTTGAATTTATTTTTGTCTCGTTTTATATTTACTGCATAGCTTAACACGTCGGCTAAGATATAGGAGAGAGTTTAATTAAATTATTTACAAACAAACGCTAAAAGAACTCCAGCTTTTTTTTTGTGGTTTTAAATTAGAGCTTTACAGAAATGAGACCGCGTGACATACTTTTCTCGAAAAGTTCGTTGATAGCTAACCCTCTCTCTCTGACTCCCAGCAATCTGCAAGAAGTTGCTGTTGTCTACATAAATATCAAGACCGCCGGCAGAATAATTACACCCGCATGTAAATTACTAATCAATTTGGTTAGGATTTTTTTAAATTTTGATTTCTTGATTGATTGAAGCATTTGTTTTTTTTAGAGCGAATACTGAGGTGTATTTTCATTTACGCTAAAATTGTTTGATTTAAAAGTTTTATTTCTCTGATCGCAGTATTTTAGTACGTAATTTTATTTTGTAGTTTTTTAATTATCTTGCAGTTCGATTTTGTTAAGCTATATAATTTTATTTTTGAGGGCCATTGGGCTGAAAGTGCACCACATGCACCACTTTGCCAGCACTCCTGGCCCTACACATGGGATTAATATTTTTTATATGGCATTTTGTAGTGTTTAAGGTATTTTGTAGTTTGTCTTTTGCTTTAAATTAATTTTATTCATTCAGTAATAGTAATCGAACAAATTTTTTGATAGTAAAATATATGACATTAATATTATTTTTTAATGGTAATATATATTTATAAAATGATAATTTTATTATTTTTAAAATTTTATTTTTCTTTTAAAAATGGGCGCAGACAGGGGGTGGGGTGCAACTGATGCAACGGCACTCCATTTACACGCTCCCAAGCTAGGTAATTTTCTTTACTCTCTGAGTTTAATTCCGAACATTAAAAGCTTATGTCTCGTTGCATATTGAACCATTATTTAAATTTCTGAAAAACTATTTGAATTATTTTTTCTGGCAGTACTTTTTTAAAATTGAATTTCACAGTTTAATTCGATAAGCGATATACTGTATAAAAATAACGTACTAAGAATTTTGGGTATTTTTTTCTCCCTGCCTCCCAAATTATTAACATTTGATTATTTTTGTGCTGATTATTGATACTGATCATTTTATGATTTTGTTTAAGTTTGTTTTTTAAAGATTTCAGGCTGTTATGCATTCAATCAACATTATTTACTAACCAAACATTCTCTTCTTCCTTCTTTAAATTAGTTTCAAAATCCCAGGGTTTGCACACTCTTTAGTCACGTTCTATTTTGTAAAAACTCCGACACATCAGTATACCAGGAAGATACTATAGTGCTCGAATTAATTGGGACAAAGATATTTTTTCGAGGACTTTCAACTTGCTTGCCAGCTAGCTCCTTTGGGTTTCCCTAAGCAATTCTATCTATCTCAATGTCATCTGGATGTCAGTTTTGACAGCTTTAAACTAGTCCAGATGAGAAATTGAGAATATTGAAAAAAAAAAAACGCCAAAAGAAATCGAACTTAACAGGCACAAATCCATTGGAAAATCGAACTTATGAAAACTTCTCTTCTGACCAACAGTGAGAGATCTTCGCTGCAGTGTCGAACAATGAATATCAATATCAATAAGTAATAAATACCTCATAATGTATTGGATAGTTCTTGTAGCTCTAATGATGCAGTTTCAGAGTAGGAATTTATCCTACTTTGGAGTTTTTTCTTTTCTGCTTCACATTTGCCCTTTCTTCGAGGAGGAAATGGTATAGTATAATGCATTTCTTCAAACGCCCAGAGGAGAACGATTTTCTAATAAGAATCATTGAAGTAGTATTTTTTAGAGCGATAGATACGTGACTGTTAAGTACGATTATCTTTGCTAACTTTTCAGGAGTTATATCCATTTTTAGCGTACTAAAATGAACGAATTCAAAATGCAACTTTCTTTCCTCACAGAAACAATCTGAAAAATTGTTCAATATTCATAATTTCCCATCTAAACCAGTTCCAAGCAATCAAAACTGAAATCTGGATCGCATTAGGATAGATGGCATAGCTCAGTGGGACCTGCTGGATCTAGCTGGCAATCAAATTGAGTCCGCAAAATAATAGTTTTGTCCCAATTCATTTCAACACTTGTAAGTTTGCTTTTTAACGAACTCAGGATGAGTTGGGAAGAAGATAGTTTTATGCGATAACTAGTTGAAGAGTCCTTACATAATGGGGTGCAGCTTTACAGTGTGCAAACTTAATTGATACTAATTTGATACTAATTTATATAAAGAGGAAAATATATCTGGTTAGTAAATGTTTTTAACTGCTTATAGCATATAAAAGTTTTTATTTACAGATAACACAGCACACTGAAATCTCTGAAAATGTGTAAACAAAATCATGAAAACATCGGTTTTAATAATTTAGCATACAAGTACTCAAACGTAGCAACTAATTTGGAACTGAATTTTTGATTGAAACAGTCATCAATTTGGGCAGAGAAAGTAGTTAAGAATATATTTTTTACCCTTATTGTAACTTGTTAGGTACTTGGAATGATTTGACATATCTCAAAAAAGAGAAGAAGTGAAAAATAACATTAACGATTAAACACGGCACACCTTGAGTTCTCAAACAAGTTTTCGGTTTTTGACTTTGTTTTGATGGGGTTATATGGCTGATGAAGTAAATGTTTATAAAAAGTTTGTATTGATCATGCCATATGGCAGCCGTAATACATGTTTCTAAAATTGTATAGACTTAATTTTCACAAGTACACCGATCTAGTTTATTAAGAGGTTTAAGGACCTTTTACCGCCAAAATTTTTGATTTCCTAGAAAAATATAAGTTATGCATAATTTAATTCTGAACAATGTGGTACCTTATTTATTAGTTTACGGGTAAAAAGTTTTTCGAATTATAGTAAAAAAACGTAAACTCTCCCCATTGAAATGTCTGTCAACAGCAGCTGTTTTAAGCTTGTTTTCTCTGAAGTCTGTTTTTCGTTTTGCGTGCATGATATTTCAAAAAAGTTTTTTTTATATATTTTCATAAAACTTTTCATGCATGTTTTCTGGTCTTCCTTTATAACCTGAATCTCAATTTTATTTAAAAACCATAAATTAAAAAACAAATGTCTCCCATATTTTGGTATTTATTTTTAAAACTTCAAAAGAAAATTGCTAGATTATTTTAAAATTTTAATTGAAGATCAGGTCCTGAGGAATGTATATTGAAGTACTTTAAAAATAAATTAAAATTATATATTTTTTTTCAGTAAGAGGGAGGGCACGCTGTTACATGCTATTTTTCGAAATTGAGTTAAAAAAAAAATTCTGTGATAGTTTTTTCCTGTAGTAAAATTGTGCTGTTTAATTGGTGCTACATCATGAATTTTTTAGCTTTGATTTAAAACTGAAATTTTAGCTATGGCATGTAAAAAAATGTATTTACAAGTTTTTAAATAATAGGTGTTTGTGTGTTGCATTAACATTATAAGAGACCTGAGAACCCTTAATCCATTTGCTAGGCGTTTGTGCCATTACAAGGAAACATGAAAGTTAGTCCCGCACGTGACAGTCCATATACATAGCTACTTACAGATCAGATAACAGTTAAGATCCACTAAACAACCAATCTGAGAGGCCAATGTGTATTGGCTTTTTAATCGTTGCTAACGAAACAAAATAATATAAATTATGAAGCAAATAAAGCCAAAAAAGCATTTTCAAGGCTGAACATAAGCAAGCATGATACTGGATTTTAGTCAACTTTCAAATGAGGTTTTTAAAGGTTTTTCTCCATTCAAGTACAATCAGTTTTAAAGTTTTATTTATATATATATTTTTTAATTTTTATTTTTATGAGTTGGAGTTAGGAAGGAAACATATGTTTGAAAAAACCAAAATATGGCTGGGTTAAGGTACTGTGTTCGCATGGTGATATTGGTAATACATAATGAAGAGAGCGAATTGCTAGACATTGTGATTAAAGCTTTAATGCAATTTACGGGTTTTTTAATCGCATTTTTTGAATAGTTTAAAATTTCATTCGAACTTTGGTTTTTATCGCCCAATTTATTTGGCAAAATTATTACATTTAATGCACTTTTAAATGGCTTTGGTGCAGTTTTTGAAAAATCACCACGTCCACGTTTTGAAGTGTTCAAAGTGAAGTGAGTATGTAAGTATACAAACAAACACTTTTATATAAAAACTAAATTATTTTTAATGCCATTGATATATGTTTCGATTGGCTTTGTTATCTTCCTTTTTATAATCAAATATGAAGCGGATTTTTTTTTTTCAAATTTGTTTCCACGGAATCTCTTTTTATTGCCTCTCTGAAAATCTAACATAAAGCAAATTACTATTTAAGTTTCTGAAGGAATTACTAATCATTCATTTTCTAAGATATTGTAGAAAATATAAGCAAAAGTAAGCAGCTATTTCGTTACGGTTATTTTAATTTCATATTTTATGCGAAAGGACTTGCAGAACTGCTTCCTTTTTTTAATGAAAAATTACCTTCTAACGACTAGAACCGTTATTATTTTTTGAGAATCATATCCGATTCCCTATTATCATTTATCCTCATTCGCAAGCTAAAAAATAATTTAAAATAATTTATAATTTTTAGCAGTTCAATAGTATAATGTCTTACAAATGAAACGAGAAAAAACTAATAATTCAGAACATTTTTAACATGAGCGAAATATTCTTCAAGTTCAACTCCCTTTTTTTATTGCATTTTTATCTACTTTTGACTCTTTGGAAAGTGAGATTTTTTTCTCAGTTTTAAATATGCTTTTGTCAGATAGCAATTGAGACATGTGAAGAAAAAAGTTTAAATTACACTGTATAAAAATATTCCATAAGCCAATCACTTATTGCAAAATTTTTAAGAGATATAAAATCATAAAAAAGTATGAAATTTGAAAAACAGAAAAAAAAATAAAAACACTTGTTTTCATTGCATTAAAAGTAATAAAAATTTGGTAAAGTAAATTTTTCAAGCTGATGGCAGTTTTTAAGCGCAACTAGTTTAGCATGTAATTTAAAATGAAATAAGACTGAAGTTTAAGAAAAACAAATTTGGAATACGGTATGATGTTTTTTTTTTAAAAATCAAACAAATTTATATGACATGATTAAGAGGTCTTTAACTGGAGGAACTTGTATTTTGTTTTGTTAAAATTATGCTTCACCTTTTTAATGCAATTATCATCTGTAATTTTGATATCTCTGTTATAGAACTAGTATTTTTTTAGATTTTCATGAGTAATTTTAGAATTTTGTTAGCCTGCTTCAGGAGTAAAATTTTGCATGCGTTAATTTCAAACCATTTTTTTTTTCTACTTTGGAGAATGGGTTTGTTTCCCTCAGTCAAAAGTAGTACTTTTTATCACTGAAATTGATAGAATAAACAAAAAAAAATCCATGGACCCTGAAAATACTTTTTTCCCCAACAGTTATTTTTTAATTAATTTTTTTAAATGTCCGATTTTTCAAACAAGATGTGGTCTTGATGACGTCACAAATGATGCATTTTGGCGCATCTTTCTTCCGCGTTTCCACTTTATGATAATCAAGAAGCGAATTAAAATTGCGCTTTACGCTTGCTATCAACCATGTCGTTGCCAATACACGTGAATAAAGATGCGAATTAAATATTTTGGTCTGTGAATGGCAACACTGAATGGCATTTCATCATTTGTGATGTCATCGGTAGAAGCTTAAACAATGAAAGCGCACCGATTCAAGTAATTTATTAAAAATATTAAACTTGAACAAATTATTTAAAAAATGGTCAAATCCTTTTTAAGCATGCTCTTTAAGAAAAAAATACTTTTAAAATTTTGGAAACGACCTCATTTTCAGAAAATTTTTCTCGAAAACTATTTTCTCATATCATTGAGCAGTTGTACCAGTAGACAGTAGGCATTAGACACATATATTCTCCCTACTGCCGCCAGAACTTTCCCCTGAAGTGAGTGCTAGTGGGGTCTCAAATACAGTACTCAAATGATACTTTTAACATGCTAACAAGAGTACCAATGTGAATTAAGACCAGCAGCTTTGGAAGTGGAGGTTTAACACATCCTTGTATGTGCTTCATATTTGATTTTAGAGGCATATACGGAACGAATTCTGTAATTAGTTTGACAACATCTTAAAAGATGAAACGAAATACAATAATATAACTTGAAGATTTAAACTCCCTATTACAGCAAATTCAAAACAAAGTGCTGGGAAACAAAATAGCATTTTTACAAATGCGCTTCTAAAGCAAATATCGACCAAAGCTAAATTTAGAGACGTATCGTATTTCAGTTACAGCCCAAAACAGTTCTTTTTTTTGTGAGGATGTCAACGACTGCAGCACATCATTTGAACTGGAAGGTTCTGATGAAACCTTCTTTCTTTAAAAGTGCTAACGACACACTTTTTCAAAAGACAGATATTGGAGAAAGAGTTATTGGTAATCCATAAAAAGAGCAAGAAATTTTCCGTCTCTCTGGGCAACCAGTTTAAATTCTAATGAAGTTGTTTTCTGACGAGAGACAGTTTGTGTTAACAATGGAAACGCATGCACAGAGAAAAAGACGATAAGAGTTCAAAAAGAACTTGAAGAAATTTTCTTTTTAAGTATGAGATTAAAACAGACGGTTCATTTTACGCCTAGAGTAGAGAATGGTTTTTTGATTCCTGGGAGAGCGTTGGAAATGTTCAGCTTCGTAAAGTTTCGGAACAGATTTAACGGAAATAGTGGAAAGAAAGAAGTTTCATATTTGAATGTAAGATATCGTCCACTGGAGTAACTGTGACTTTTGTGAGTAGCATTGACCCAACAAACGAAATGAGGTTATCTATACTGTACATAGTAGAGTGATAATAATTTATTCATTTCACAGCCTTGACTTAATTATTACTGGTAGTACTGATTGACTTTTAGTTTGTTGGGCCAACATTGCCTGCAAAAGGATAAAGTTACTCTAGTCGACCGTATACAACACGTTTGGAGCTAGTTATTGGGAAAACTATGTTTAGAAAAATTAATTAATTTTTTGTATAAAAATTGTCGAATTTGTGGGAAAAATTGCAAAACTTCAAAAATGCTACAAAATATCTTTTTTTTTGAACTTATTTGAATAGAAGTATCTTCCAAAGAACTTATCGACTTTCACTTTGTATATACCAAAAAAAAAAAAAAAAAAAGAGGATACGTTAAAAAAAAAAAAAAAAAAAATGTTAGAATTCATAAAGCTCTTTTCTATTTTTTTTTTGCTAAATTTTCGTCGAAGTTTCTACATTGATATTTTAAGAACAAACCATAATTAATAAATTATTGCCGTTATGATTAACATTTTCTTTCAAGTACTACGTTTTTATGATTAATTTGTAGATGCAGAACATATTCTTTTTTTCTTTGAGGATGGTTCAAAATTCATACAGTATTTTTGTTTCAACCGTCTCTATGCTTAATTTGCAGTTACAAAACATACATTTATTGCAGTGAAAATATCTAAAAATTTGAATTGAATGGTAAATGTTTTTTGGCTTATTGCTGCACAATTTTGCGAATCGAATTCCATCAGGTTAAAACCATTATCAATACGTCGTCAAAACGTTTCCACAAACATTTTCCGAAATCCATCGTTCTCAGAGCACCTTTACATCACTCGCCATAAAAGCATTAGTCCATTTAACATTATAATCCTTTGTTGCTGTGTAGGAATTATGTGGCATTCACTGAAATTCATCAAAAGCCGCTCCTCCGCAGAAATCAATTAAAGCTGTGTACACATTAGCTTGTAACACTTACCTACAACCCATAGACAGCTGAAGTTTTGTGATTGATAGTCAAATATGAGTTCCTGTTGCTTTGAAATGTGTTCCAATATTTCACTCGAGTACGAGTTTAATGGACAGTCCTTGCGTATGCGGAAAATCTGTTTGCACAGTCATCAATTTATAGCACAATCGTGTGTTGTAATGTTTAGAAACAGAATCATTTTGCTGAAGAATTGAGGTATTTTCTTCAGTCAAAAGTACTACTTTTAGTCACTAAAATTGATAGAAAAAAATAATATGGAGCGAGAAAAACTTTTATTTTCCCAACAGTTTTTTTATATAATTTTTTTTATGTCCGATTTTGGAAATAAGGTGTGGTCTTTATGACGATGTACTTTATCACGCTACTCCATTGGCGCTCTGAATGATTACACATTGTTGAAAAAAATTGCCATTAAACAGTAATATTAATAGCAACCATAATAAGAATTTTGAATGAAGTCTTTCCTAAAGCAAACAAGAAATTTAGTACTACGAATGCGCTATTAATATTTTTATCTTTATCTAATGCCAAAATATTGCGATCTGCGCTAATGGCATTTCATTAAATGTGATGTCATGGGCAGAAGTGTAAAAAAGTGAGATTGAATCTGTGCACCAATATAAAATAGTTTTCTAAAAATATTAAACTTTGTCAAATTATTTATGAAATTAATAATTCCTATGCTTTTAAGCATGTTCTTTCAGAAAAAAAAATATTTTTAAAATTTCGGAAACAACCCAATTGTATTTCTTCCATTCTACTTCATTGGAGCTTTAAAAAAGTTTTCTTATCTCTAGAGAGTGAGAGAGAAAAAAAAACAGTTCATTTAAAAAAAAATACTTTTGTATATTTACATAAAACATTAAACTTTATTCTCCACCAACAACGGGCAAGAAAAAAACTGCATTCACATTCCATCAAAACATTCAACCCTTTTCTACATTATTTAGCGTTGCCATTCCCAAAAACAAAACAATAAATGATGCAGCCTGAAATTAAATTCGCAGTCTTAGTATAGAGCTCTAATACGCCACCTTGGGATGATTTATCAAATCAGTCAAAGAGGTAAAGTATTCCTTTCCTCATTTGGGGTAAAATGTAGGCTTCATGCAGCTTGTGATGTTTCTGTAATTTTAAAAGAACATTGGGGAGAAACCTCATAAACACGAAGAAATATTACTGTCATTCAGTAAGCTTAAAATCAGATTATATGTTATGGTATTTGTTTTACCTCTTTCAGAAGTCATTTGCTAGTGACTGTAGCGCCTTCTATAGTTTTTTTGAAATGCGAATTAAATAATCTAAAGAAATATAAAACATTGCACACGATAATAAATTGACAAGTCGTAAATCTAAAGCACATCATGCTATAAGTTTATTTATACATAGCAGTTTTCTGATATGCTAATAGAATTAAACATTTTTTGAATTTTGAGGTGTTGTCAAAATTATAATGATCATAAAGAGAAGAATTTATAAAACTAGGTGCTCGCTGGTGTTTACCAACCCCCGGAGATTGCTTCACAATCTTGTTTGATTCACAAAGATTTAAATCGTCTATTAGAAAGAATCAGAGTAAAAAACTCGTTACAAGTTCCGTTTCAAACAAAATAAAAATCCCCCTATCCCTCCTGTAGAAAATGGAATTTAAGTAAAGAGCTCATAATTAGAACACAATTCCACTCCCACCAGAAGAGAAAAAGAACTTTGTTGAAATATGCATAACCGTGGAATTGGAAAAAAAAAAAAAAAAAAGGATTTGAGAAGAGCACTCTTTTTCACGGGTTCCAGACTAACTTGTACCAACTTGCACAGCTATAGGTGCTAAGGGGCTCTTGACCATTTCAAAACGGCAGATTTGTACGGTTTAAAAGTCGCTTTCAAATTCGTGGAATCTAGTAATAATATATTTTGTTCTTTAGCATCGGGCTTGAAATGATTTGAGTATAGGACTTTTCGCTAAAATAGAAACTCTTAACATCCGCTGTTCTAAACAATTGAAAGAATTTTAACAAGCTTTATTTGATACAGAAAAAAATATCTTTCGAATGACATCGAATTTTAAGGTGTGTGGAAAATCTTTCATCCTTTTATAATGCAATTTTTGTGAAATTTTAGCTTAAAAAATAATTACAAAAAAATCTAATTCCATTTTTTCTAAACCCCAGGTCCAAACCCTCAAGGCTCGAAGTAATTTTTGTACAAAGTTTCAAGTCTGTAGGTGCTATGGCGTCTCCTGGACGCAGGCCTACCACAGACTTCCTTTCAAAATCTCTTGAACTTTACTTTTTTTTTAATATTTAAAGAATCAATATAATGCTCCAATAACTTTTTATTTTAAAATATGGAGTAAGTTAGATTTTAAAAAATATGAATTATTGTTGATTCAACCATAAGAGACTTTTAGTTTGATAATAAACAGGAACGAAAAAGTTTAAACTTACCGCTTTAACCCATAAAAGTCTAAAAGTAACTTAAAAGTTTTATTTCAGTTCAGTTACATGATTTCCTATTAATTTATTCATTTACACAATACTTATAAATAAAAATAATAAAATAAGAATTCAGTAGAAATACATTATCTAATCTGCAACCTTCAAGAAACAGCATCGTATCTTTTCTCCAATTCATTGCTTTATTTATTTATTTATTTTTATTACTAAAAAGGTAATTTGTGGTTAGAGTAAGGAAACAGTGTTTTTTTCCGAAAAAAATATTTACCACTCATTTTTAGTGAAAAATCATGATACATAAAGAAATAAAATAAAGCGAAAATGACGAGCCTTACAAAAAAAAAAAAAATAAGATTTTTACTAAACCTTTTGTGCGCATAATTATTATAACTCAAAATAAATCATAAATGATAAACCCAAGTATACTCGGTCGTACATTTTGCTAATAACATGCCTAATATACTTGCAAAAATGTATAAACATTTCTTAAAATCAATCAAATAGTTTATTTACTAGAACAGTGGAACCGGGTTTTACAGATACGCACATTTTTGTAGAAATATGTGGCTATTTCCCCAATTTGGAAAACACATAATGTCAAAGTAAAAGTCTATTTTATCAAAAAAAAAAAAAAAAAGCTACAAATACAAGATTTAGTTCGTTGATTAAGTCTCTATTACTTAAAAGTTGAAAGTTCTAATTTCTTTCCTTACTATCATTCTACTGAAATAATTGATCTACAGTTGCAGGACAGAACAAGTAACTTTCATTTCACGGCTATTATATGAAGGGATTGAGAAGACCTCTTTAATGGTTATCCCGTCATCGGTTAAATGTTGGAACTCTTCAGGCTTTGAAAGTGGAAAATCGTGTTAAAAGAATGAAATAATTGCGGCGGTGAAAATGGCAAACGGCATTCGTATTAAATTCAGACGTTGAATTTCATTTGACCGTTTTGTAGTTGACTAGCTGCACTGCCCGCCTTTGCTCGGCCTACCTTGGAAATAAGAATTGTGTCAAGTGACGTATATTCAACTATCAATCTTTACTAATAATAAAGCTCAAAGTCTCTCTGTCTGGATGTCTGTGACGCACAAAGCACCTAGATCGTTCGGCCGATTTTCATGAAATTAGGCACAAAGTTAGTTTGTAGCATGGAAGTATGCACCTCGAAGCAATTTTTAAAAAATTCGATTTTTTTCTTTTTCTATTTCAATTTTAAGAACATTTTTCGGAGCAAAATTATCATAAGATGGACGAGTAAATTACGAAATTATCATGACGTGGAATGGGAGAGCGAATGAACATAATCAATTGGAGAGAAATTCATCATCCATTATTTGTAAATATTCAGGCGAACCAAATGACCTTTTAATTTTCTACTACGGGCTAAGCCGTGCGGGTACTACTAGTCTTAAATAAAAGAAAAAAAATCATGCTCTATTATCTTTCCAAACAATGACTACAGTATTATAGTTTAATAGAGCTCTTAGTTGCTATGGTAACCTTATTCCTGAAATTATACTTTTCCGTCCAAAGTTGTATTTTTTACTGTTAAATTTGAGAACAAGATTTTAAAAATTATTTAGAAAAATGAATTTGATGCATTTTTGTGAGCTGTTCGGATTTTGTATACTTCGAATTGATATTTGTTTAGTACAGTAGTACCTCGTTTATCCAGCCACCGTTATTTGCACCTGCGGTTTATCCGGATCACATTTGTAGAGTTGAAAAAAGTTTTATTTGCTTCAATAATAATTTTAAATTATGATAGCAAGAATGTACAAATACGCCAAATACTTGGTTTTTGTTTTGATTAAACGTACAACTCCAGCACAGAAACACTACACTGCAGTGGGATGCACATTTTTCTTTTTCTTTTTTTTTTTTTTTTTTTTGCATTTTTGCCATACGTCAGCTTATTGCGCATTTCTTGGTTTCCTTTAAAAAACAAAAGCGCGAAAAAAAAAGGTTAAAACATTTCTCTATTGTTAATATCGAGTCCAAAACGCGTTTCTTCAAACATCTTGAAAACTCATTTCTGCAGATACTGCCGTTTACCTGCTCACGGCAGCACAAAGTATAGTTCTAATCTAACAAAAAACATGGCGTACTTGGTGCGTCAGCCTGACTTAACTGCAGCTGAACTATAAATGATATAAAGTATTTGAGAGAAAAGGATACCACGTAATTTTGTTACAAAAATTGGTTTTTGCTCAAATAAAAGATAAGTCTCCTTATTTAAGAATATATTTGGCTTGCTAACATATTATCCGGATTATCTGGATTTTCGCTTATCCAGATTGACTTCGGTCCCAGTTAGTCCGAATAAACGAGGTTGTACTGCGTGTAAATTATGTTAGTATATGGCCCCACTAAATTTCCGCTTACGCTTACGGGCCTTGACAATTTTTGACTTTTCAGTGTTAAACCAATGCAGCTGCATCCGCTAATCAATGTCAACGTCTCAAAAGTTGTTTATTTTTGATTGGACGTAGCCCATTTTGACCGCAAGAGGTGCCACAGGGAACCCCTGCATCCACCAATCAATGGCAAAATAATTGAAACAGGGGTTGCCCTGTTGCGCCCTCTTTGTTGCCATGAGTTTCAGCGATTGCCAGGGCTTTTAAGAATTAAGTGTAGCCATGGTTAGTGTTAAAATTATTTTATTAATAGATTAAAAATTTTTTTTGTCGCTGCAAAGTATGGGTGTCACATTTTTATTATGTATGTCATGTCGTTAAATCTGTTTCTACAGTGCTCCGTAAATATATAAGCACAATTTATTATTCACAGTTTTTGAGCTTGAATACGCCACCATGTGTTGATTTAAGAAAATTAGCCGAAGAAGTAAGACATTTCAATTTTGCACGGACAAGACATTTGAGGCAGTGAGAAGCAAAGAGATGTAAGTGGACATTTTCAAGTTTTGAGTAAAACGCGTTTAAAGATAACGTCCTAGGCAGACTTTTCACTGATTTTTTTTCAAAATCATGCTTTACAGTAGCACCTACTAGGGCTACTAGTACTATCTCTTGCGCCAAGACAGAGGATTACTATTTGTACTGGTTATCTCCAACTTTTTAGTTTTGCCACTTACATTCCTTTGCTTTTCACTAGCCTTATATTTGCCTTATCACATTAGACGTGTCATACCCTTCATGAGTGAGTCCCACTCGGTTTTATCTCTTTCAGCCGCCAATAGCCATAGAATGCAACGCCTCCTATAGTTTATTTAAATTGCGAATCACCATTTAATTGTTTTTACATGCGAAGATAACGAGCGAAAATGTTATGAATTATTGAATACTCGTGTACAATTGCCGAATTTGAATTATTTTTTAAATTTTATATAATTTTTCCTGTTTTTCAAATAACAAAGCTCTAGAGAACATTACACTACCTTAAGTGCAATAAATAAAACTTTTTGAAATGCACAATAGCTAAAAGTGGTACTGTCACAGAAATCATTACACTAATAAATTCACAAATTTCTTACATATGTTCATATGCATTAGGTCAAAAAATATATTTCACTCTTAAAATGAATGTTTCGTTTTAAAGATTATGTTTGTATAAATTTTACTTTCACTGTTAGATAATTCGCTCTTCATTCTTTTTTCTAACTTTCAAATGTATAATGTATGTCTTTAATAATAAATACTGAATCAAGTAAAGCTTCTCTTGCAGGCTTCAGCGAAAATTCGGTTTTCTACTATAGAGAAAAACTGAATTTAGTAGACGAGTGATTTTCTATTCATTTTTCCGTCATACGACTCGTTTTTAGAATGAGATTATAATCTCCTAAAAATTGGTTTTGATCAAGAATTACATTTTATTTCGTTCTTGCATTGAAACGGTTTAACTTTCCTTCCTGTATTTGAAAATATGATACTGGATATATTTTATTCGTTATTTACTATTATTCATTTCCTTATGATCAAAATATTAATCTCTGCACTGAAGCTATCAAAATTTTAAAAACGGGTAATATCCTTTTCTAATTTTGAGCCGTTTTATTTCCTTTAAAAGTAAGAAATAAAATATTTTGGATTAGAAATTATACGGTTCTTTTGCATCTCTTCTACATTCTTAGATAAATGAGTTTTTTTTTTTTTTTTTGCCGAAACTGAAAATACAACTGAGTCTTAGTTGAACATTATTCATCTTTATGTATTATATTTTCACTAATAAATTAAAATAAAATTGAAATATATTTTTCAATATATCATCTATATATATATATAAATGAATGTTTGTCTGTATGTCATCCATGAACTCAAAAACTACCCGGCAGATTTGGCTGAAACTTTCACCGTTTGTTATTTTTGGAACTGGGAATGTTTATAGACCAGTTCGGAAAAAATCCGATCGATAGTTCTTTTTTTATTCCAATTTAAGTCACAATCCATTGGATAAATACGAATAAAATTATCGGCTGCAGAAATTAATTCGCGTGAAAGATCTCATTGATAAGAAGTTAGCTGTTGCCATTTTTCTTGAGTTTGAACAAATAAATTCTTTCTTTATTGTTTTATGGCTTTTCATGCAACGGGGGGATTTAAAACTTTTTCTATTTGATATTTTTAGCGATTGATTGATCTTGCAAACTGCGTGAGTACAAAATTTGAGTATAGTCACGGCTTCACTTGATACCTGGACCGATTATTATGAAAATTGCTATATATATGTATTTTTCCACGGAGAAGGTGCATAATATGCTCATTGAAGCCACTCGCCACCAGGTGGCACTGCAGAGTAGCAACTTCTGCCCCGTTCAACCGATTGTCGTGAAAATCAGTATAATGATGTATTTTTTTGTGGGCGTAGCAACGCGCGTCGGGTACAGCTAGTAATTATATATTTTGCGATTAAAAGTAATCTTCGAGGAATTTTTGTGCACATTATTGTGTTTTAATAAATAATAATAAAAAATGAATAAATGAAGAAATAAATAGATGAAAAAAGAAGTTTCAATATAGTGATGCTCAACCTACGGTCCTTCGGTCCATATGCGGCCCGCTAAACTGATCCGTGCGGTCTGTTGTTATGTTTGCTGATACTAATTGAAAACTATGTTATAGAAACTTCCAAAACAACTGATCATTTACGTTCGATATTAAGAATGATTGTTGTAGATTTTGTATGCAAATAGTCACAAATTGGTTTTTAAAAGACAAATGGAAACTTAATGATGGTAAAAGAAGCATGGTACTAATCATAACAATCAGTCTTAATCTGTATTTTTTTCCCCTGTTAATTGCTTTTCAGTATTATCTAAAACAAATGAGACAGTAAGAAACAAAGGGATGTAAGTGGACTATTTAAAGTTTCGAGTAAAACACGTTTAAAGTTCTCATTGAATTTGTTTTCTTAATCATGCTGTGTAGCAGCATCCACCAGAGCTACTAGTACTATCGTACTATCTCGTGCCCTGAAACAGAGGAGAGGTTCTCCTACCATTTGTACTGATTATCTCCAAATATTTAATTTTAGCACTTTCATCCCTTTCTTCTCACTGCCTCAAATGTCCAAACATATATTTACATTTTGCATGTGCTCTGCCACGTGAAATTCCTTTTAATACGGCCCCCAGGTAGAAACAAGTTGGGCATCACTTGTTTAAAGGTTTTGAATCAGTTTTTTAAATTATAACTAAAATTTTGATCAATTAAAATGGAAGTTTGAATTTTTTTTTTAACACACAAGTTTTGACTGCAGGAGTGGGAAACTATAAGAATAATATTTGGGGGAATTAACATAAAAGAAATGCTTTTTCGAGATTATTAACCGCAGTTCGGTGGAAATTATGAAGGATGAATTGGCTTTTCATTATGATTATCTTTGTATTTGCATAGAATAACAGACTAATTTGTTTGCAAAAAAAAAACGTAATGTGCTCATTGCTCTCCTATTATGACTAAATGATTATTATGGGCAAAGGAGTGGAAGTTCAATTCGCAATGAAACCGAATCTAAACGGAAGTGACGAAACAGTTGCTGATCTTTTGGAAATATCTCGCCAAATTCAACCCCAAAAAATAGTATAGCAACACATTGTTAACTTGACGATTCTGGAGCCATTGTCGAGTTTCCAAAGAGCCTTCACGTTGAACAATTTTCGATACGTCTATTATCTCTGTAAATCTGATTTTGCTGCTTTGATTCTAAACAAACAAGGAAGTATATGAACAGACAAGACTTTTATACTGTTCCTCTGTCGCTTTCAGGAACATATCGATTGTATTTTCGTTCCTTTTATATATTCCATGCATTTAGGGGCCATTCATTAATTACGTAAGGGTACGGAAGGGAAGGGGGGACTGGAAAAATCTCTACATACCCTTACTTGGGGGGTGGGGTGAGGGGGGTCAGACCCATTCTTACGTAATGTTTTCTAAGTCGATATTTTATTTTAGAAATCGCGCGGTCAAGTGGTTTGGCAGGGATTACATTTTATTTGCTTCTGAAAGGTAAAAAACGCATTAGGATGAGCTGTTTTTTACTTGTTTTTAAAGAATGAATAGTGTAAAATAAAATAAAAGAATCGCACTGTGTATGGCATGTCTTATTTTTAAATAGTATCGCATCATTATAAAAAAATTGTTTGTCGAAAAAAACATTCAGTCTAGATTATTTTTTGCTTTCCACCAAGAGGTTTTTTTAAAAAATTTACTAATAGTGAGTTAAAAACGATTCCAGTGATGTAAGATTCGTTATTTTATTATTTTGAGAAGCGAAATGGAATCTTGCGTAAGACAGGGGAAGGTGAGGGTGAAAAATCTTACTTACCCTTTTATGGGGGGAGGGGGGGTCAAAAATTTCCAAAATCATCTTTACGTAATTAATGAATGGCCCCTTATAGTTATTCTAATTTCAGATTGAAAGCGCCTTTCCCCTATAGTTGGAATTGCGATGTTTAAAGGTAAAATGTTAATCATATTTCTGGATTAGCTCACACTGCTTTTTTTTTTTTTTTTGCTTGTCATCACGACTGAAACCATTTCTATAATATTTGTGACAGTTTATTGAACATTAAAGAATTTTTCCTCACCTGCTTTCGACTTTTTATCACATGATTCTATACTAATGCAATGTTTACAAAAAGGAAGCCCCCTATCGGTTAAATTCTTCCGTTACTTTTGTTGCTACTAAATTGACTGCTCTCATTTCCCGAATAGACCATCTAACAAGTACAACTTTTCTCCTCTTCTCTAATTCAAGGGACATTTATTGGGAAGAATTTCTAAACGCTTTTCTAAATATGAAGTCTGAATGAAATCTGAAATATTAGACCCATTCACATTCTGAGTAGAAAACCATGTTAAAAGTAAATGGTAATTACATCGTTGGAAACGGCGTGAAACTTTAATGAATTATTTTAATGCCAAATTGAAGGAATGCATTCGGTCTATCTCAACATTTCCTTGTTTTGTGCCTAAAACCAGGAGCTCGGTAGGGTTGGGCAATTCAAAATCAGAAATTCCATTTCAACAAGTAGGTGATCGTACATTTAATGATCTCGAGAAAATTTTTTCGTGATTGAATGAAAATAGAGCTTAAAAATAAAAAATAGACTAGAGAAAAAGGTAAAGAGGTTTTTAAGTCTAAATGTGTAAAACACGTGGACTTTATTATGCTTGTTTTTATGATAAAAAACGTTATTCCTCAAACAAAAAAATATCCTTGGAAAAAAAAACATCGTTCGTAAAACTGTTTTCACTTCGAAAAGTAATTTTTCCTCACCTATTTCATACTTTTTAGCAAGCGATTCTATAACAATGCAATGTTTACAGAAATGAAGTCTCTAATGGTTAAATTCTTTCCGTTACTTTCGTTGTCACTAAATTAATTGCTCTCATTTCCCGAACAGACCATCTAACAAGTAACTTTTCTCTTCTTCTCTAATTCAAGGGACATTTATTGGGAAGAATTTCTAAATGCTTGTCGAGGAAGTCTGATACGTTAGACCCATTCAGATTCTGAGTAGAAAGCCATGTTAAATGTAAATGGTAACTGCATCGCTGAAACTGGCGTAAAGCATCAATGCCAAACTGAAGTGATAAACTCGGAATATTTTAAATACTTAATTGTTCTGTGCTCTAAAAAAAGAGAGCACTGTGGATTTGAATAATTCCACAAATTCAAAAGGAGAGTGTATTTGATTTCAACAATTACGTAGAACTTTTTTTCATCAGGAGAAAATGGATTTGTGATTGAATTAAAATCCAACTCATTATTAGACCAAATAAAAATTTAATTTTTAGCCTAAATGAAATATTTAAAATAGGTGGTATTAACATTCATTCGCATTTTATTTCGTTTTGCAATACGAATGAACAAGTAATGCCTCTTAACGAAACAAAAACAAAGGTAATGCGTATTTCAAAAACAATTATTATTACTTACTAGAAAATCACCCGTCAAGGCATGACGGGTGAAAATTGCTTCTACTTTTGAAGGAAGCAATTGCCTGTTTGGTGATATTTTGTTAGTTGAAATTTTAACGAAATTCCAGAGGATTAACCCTAAACTCCAGTAAATAGCGTTCATCGTTGACCTTGTTTTTTTCGTTTTTCATTCTCTTAAAATGACAGTCTTACCAATAAAACAGTTAAGTTACCGGATCCAGTTCAGCCTTGTCAAAATAAAGCATTTCTCTGCATGTCAAACATTACCAAAACATACTCGTATTATCAAGTTATTATGCCGTGGTGCGAGTTTCATTGTTGATGACGTCAGGAGCGTTACTCTATCAGTGAATTCACTATTATACTGCCGTAGTCAGGTAAAGGGCAGTAACAGCAAATTTTTCATTTCTGTCATCTATTGTACAAATACAAATGTGACGACCAGCAGCAGGCTCTTGCCCCAGCTAGGCTGGTCCTAGTCAATTTATTAGTCCTCAATGAAGATCAATGGCCCTCTTAAAGCTTTCCATCCCCCTTGCTCATTACCACCTCTTCCGGTAAGCTGTTCCAATTGCCCGCAACCCCTTCTAAAGTAGTAGTTTTTCCTTATTCCCAGGTTAACCTGAGATTTGAACAGCTTAAAACAATGATCACTCGTGCTGCTCCCGGTGCAAAAATTTAATCCATTAACATCATTCATTTTAATAAACTTTAACAACTGAATCATATCCCCTATGATCTTCCTTTGCTCCTGGCTATACATAATAGGCCTATTCTACCGTGTGCAGGTAAAGGGCAGTAACTGCAAATTTTTAATTTTTCATTTTTTTGCATTTTTGTCATCTATTGTATGGTATCTTTATTGTACAAGCTCGCTTATTTGGTTTCCGCTGAAAAAAGACGCGAAAAAGACGTCTTATTCCAGCATTCCCCTATTGTTAGTATTGAATCCAAAACGCGTTTCTTCAAATATCTCGAAAACTCATTTTTGCAGATACTGCCGTTTACCTGCACACGGCAGTATTAAGTCTAGTATCATAATCTAAATCTGAAAGTCCACTTACTAGTCTAGTTACCCTTCTTTGAACCCTTTCCAATACACAAATATCTTTCCTCAGATAAGGCGACCAAAACTGCACAGCATACACCAAATGAGGTTTTACTAAACTCCTATATAAAGGCAGAAGGACCTTCTTAGATTTGTTTGAAATATCTATTAATAAACTCAAGCATTCTGTTGGCTTTGTTAATTGCAATGCTGCGCTGTTGACTAAACTTGAAATCCAGATCACTAACATTTTCTTCCTGACTAATGATTGAACCCTGTAAACGATGACTCGTACGCTTATTTTCATGACCTAAGAGTAGCACTTGACATTTTCTTACATTAACTGCCGTACCCCACTTATCCGCCCACTTAGTAATATAATCTAAATCCTCTTGAAGCTGATTAACCTGTTCTTCCTTTTCTGCAATCCCCATAACTTTTACATCATCAGCAAAACAATTCATGCTTTCAGAAATATTCTCATTGATGTCATTCATAAAAATAATAAACAAGAGAGGCCCTAAAACTGAACCCTGAGGAATCCCGCTTAAAAGATCACTCCATTTAGAATGATTTTCCCTCACAACTACTCCTCTTTTCCTTCCAGTCAGCCAATTTCTAACCCAAAGTAAAGCTTTTCCTCCTATTTCTATATCAGCTAATTTGCTGAAAAGAGCAACATGCGGTACCTTTAAAAAGCTTTTTGAAAATCAATATAAACAACATCCACACACTTTTTGCTATCTAAAGCCAAGGTAACCTTGTCGTAGAAATGCAATAAATTAGTAGCACATGATTTACCTTTCCTGAACCCATACTGCAATCTAGTCAACAGACTATTAGTCTCTAAGAAATACGTTAGCTTTATTACACAAGCTTGCTTATTTGGTTTCCGCTGAAAAAGGCGCGAAAAAAAAAATCGTGTATTTCCAAAATTTCCCTATGGTTAGTATTAAATCCAACACACATTTCTTCAAATATCTCGAAAACTCATTTCTTCAGATACTGCTTTTTACCTGCTTACGGCAGTGTATATATATATATATATATATATATATATATATATATATATATATATATATATGTATATGTATATATAGAACCTTGTTAAACGGTCGTTGAAATATGTGAATATTTATATTTCATTCTAAGATGCTCTCTCATGGTAATTACAAAAGTAATCTTCAGATTTGACTCCTCTTATAGTAATGATACGAGGACTTTGCTTTCAAGAACTACCTTTGTGTTACGTCCTAGTTTCTAAACGTCATTGGAATTCCAGAAATTGTATTCCTACCCTGAAACTTAATTATGATGATTTACATAAATATGAAGCTTTATATCTTCAACGGATTCCTCTGGAAAAAAGATCAAATTCAGGTTTAGATCCTGACGAATTTTGTATGAGAAAATGAAAGAATAACAGCTTTTATACCCTAAGGCGGATAATTTTGTAAGTAAAAATGACTCAATTTAAATTCAAAACATACCGAGGAAAAGTAATTCACTTCCAGTTTGAATATTTCAACTATGAAGTCTTTAAATTTTTAAAATTATTTATTCTTTGAATAACTGAAAATTTCATCTATTCATTATTTAAAATTAAAGAATTCTAACTGATGATGACATCATTTAGAGTTCTTTCATTTTACGGTTTCTGACCGAGTTTAACCATAATTAACTTTTTTTCCTTGATAATTTCGGTGCGGCTTTTATTTATACGTTTTCCTACGGGAAAAAAAAATCCGAATTGAAGAACACAAAATCTTAATTAGTTTATACCAGTATCTCGGAAGGATTTTTTTTGTTAAAATGATGAGTTCTTTAATTACTAATTTCAGTTATAAATTTATTTTGCCGTAATTTTGTTTGTTATTAAACGTGGTGCCAGTGGAATTGACGCATTTGTTTTTCAATTCAAAAATCATGCCATTTTGCCATGTATATTTGGATGTTGTAAAAGCGATGAATATTCGCTCTAACAGAAGAGAGCGAAGCATGTATAGTTTGGCTATGATAAGTTGGCTTCCAATTGGCTAAAGCTTTATTCAGTTTGGTAAAATAGGGATAAGGAAAGCCGCTACTTATTTTCAAACTGAAATAGAACCTCTTTCATCCAACCCCGTATATCCAGATCAAATTTGTGGAATTAAAAAATTATATTTACTTAAATAAATAAGAATTTTAAATTATGATTGCAAGAACAGAACTATAAATACCCCAAATATTCGATTTTGGTTTTTGTTAAATGTACAACTATTGCATAGAACGTACAATAAAGTACAGTACTAATTTAACAAACAATATGGCGTACTCAAAGCGTCAGTCCGACACCACTGCAGCTGAACTATAAATGATAGTTTTGTTACAAATTTTTTGCTGTAATAAAAGATAATAAGTCTGCTTATTTAAGAATGTGTTTGGGTTATTATCCGGTTTATTCAAATTTTCATTTTTCCGGATTGTTTTTGGTCCCAGTTAATCTGGATAAACGAAGTTGAAGTGTATGGCTGGTTTACCAATCGTTTACAGGTGTTTTGCCAATCTAAGAATTTCTCTTCTGTCAGTTCAAAAATAAATGAGCACGAAAGGTTAATCATGTTTTTACCAGTGTCAGGCTATATTGAACACAAAATCAAACATTCGCTGATCGTTGACGTAATGATATTTGTATTTCGAAATCTTCAGGGCTTTCATACAAATTTTCATGACACATTTTCTGAGATTATTCAACTTAAATTTTTTATGTTTTACTGTTTTTTTTTTCTTTTCTGCTACCTAGGTAACAAAAGAAAAATACTGAGAATTTTAGCCTTTATCCAAAATACGTAATTGATAATGGGGTGGTTTCCTTCAGTCAAAAGTACTACTTTTAGACATTAAAATGGATCGAATGAGCAAAAAAAAAAAAAAAAAACAAACAAACAAATTACATGGACCCAGAAAATATTTTCATTTTCCCAACAGTTTTTTTTTTTAAATTAATGTTTTAAAATGTCCGCTTTTTCAAACAAGGCGTGGTCTTTATGACGTTACAAATGATGCAATTTGGCGCATCTTTCTACTACGTTTCCACGTTATGATAATCAAGCAGCGAATTAAAATTGCGCTCTACGCTTGCTATCAACCATATCGTTACCAATACACGTGAGTAAAGTTGCGAATTAAATATTTTGTTCTGTGAATGGCAACATTGAATGGCATTTCATCATTTGTGATGTCACACGACAGAAGTGTAAACAATGAAAGCGCACCGATTTAAGTAATTTTTTTAAAAATATGAAACTTAAATAAATTATTTAAAAAATGGTCAGATCCTATGTTTTAAAGCATGCTCTTTCAGAAAAAAATACTTTTAAAATTTTGGAAACTACCCCACTGCACAAGTGTTTTAACTGGACTGTGTTTTGCAGAGTTTCAAGACAGCAGACCATGATCCATTACGTGTAGTCTAGGAGGCTCACAGCTGCCTACAGAACTTTTTGCTTGCACTTTAGTACCTCGTAACCTTAAGAAGAATGATGTAAAAATGATAACGAATGACGTAAAAAGAAAATACACTTCTGAAAACCAGGCAATAATGTTAATCTTAGTTAAATAATTTAATTGTAATCAAATAAATTAATTGAAGAATAAAAGCAGACTTTTGAGGCTGGTGAAATCTGTTCTTTGGATGCTCTATCCCCCCTCCCCCCCCCCAGTAACTTTGAGAGATTATCTTGTTCGAACAAAAATTTTCTTTGTTCAACTTATTTGCGAGGACACCTTATTACCCCATCTCTTTGTTTCGAATAGGGGAATGAGCGGTCATCCATCATTTAATTTTCTTGTTTTTTTTAAATGTTGTTTAGGACAGAACAGTTTAAAACAATTGTGACAGTAAAATTTATAAGGAAATTCCAGTTCTTTATACTCCGTAATAAACCTTACGGTTTGTCCAGACAAACTTTATTGGAAGACAAAATTTATTGTAGAAGTTTTAAGGTGAAAAAATACTTTTAATTGGTTATTTTTTGGCCAATTTTGAACTATTAGAAAATGTTAATCATCAAAAAGTTCCGGAATTTTACCTTTTTTTCAAAAAAATCATAACGCTAGAAATATTTTTTTAAGATGAAAATTGCCCTAAGTTCGAAGTTGGTTCAATCAAATATGAGTAAATTAAAAGTCGTAGACTTAATATAATATGGAAACGAAATGAAGCAAACGGTTTTTTAGAATGTTATCATGTTAAATGATTAACATGATTCAAATGTTTCACTGATATTTTGAATTTTTAAACTACTTACTGTTTATTTGGGTGCAATTATTTAGGATCTTTAAGCAAAAGTATTATTTTTTTTCTGTCTGTAAGTAACTCGAAATTTATAACTACTGTAATGATTTCCCTTATAAATTTAATTTAGGAAATTATATTTTATGCATACTGTTCTTAAATTATAGTTGTGGTTTGTGAATGCAAATATCAAATGTGGGATCTAAATTATGTTTCTTTTTTCTTATATTTTATTACTTATATTTTATTAGTGACATTTAAATGGTCTGACTTCTTGTTCCCTATGTTTTTCATTATTTTATTTCTCTATAATTTTCGTTCTGATAAAATGTGCTGCAAAATTACAAATTTATTTGATGAAAAAAATTTAATGAAAAATGACGTTGAAGAAATTCATTGACTTAATTTAATAACAGTTTTACAATAAGTACTTAACAGTTTTCCTTATTTACTATTCAAACTATGTTTTGCTTTTAAATTGTTTTGACTGAAGTGTGTACAACGTATTTAATTGTCTAATACGTGTGTGAGTTAAAAATAGTTTGCTTTCATATAAAAGTTCTGTTCTTCTTGGAAACTATTATTTTAACTGATGTATATCTTCTTTACTAATAATAAAGCTGAAAGTCTGTCTGGAGGATGTCTGGAGGATGTCTGTCGCCTAGACCGTTCGACCGATTTTCATGAAATTTGGTACAAAGTTAGTTTGTAGCATGGGGGTGTGCACCTCGAAGCAATTTTTTGAAAATTCGATTTTGTTCTTTTTCTATAACAATTTTAAGAAAATTTTACCGAGCAAATTATCACAACGTGGAGTAGTAAATTACGAAACCATCATAGCGTGAAACCGTAATATGGGCGTGCCATTTAACATAGCCAATTGGCTAGAAATTCATCATCCATTATTTGTTAATATACAGGCGAACCAAATGACCTTTTAATTTTTCTACTACGGGCAAAGCCGTGCGTGTGCCACTAGTTACTAATAATATAGCTGAATGTCTCTCTGTCCGGATCTCTGTGACGCGCATAGAGCCTAGACCGTTCGGCCGATTTTCATGAAATTTGGCACAAAGTTAATTTGTAGCATGGGGGTGTGCACCTCGAAGCGATTTTTCAAAAATTCGATGTGGTTCTTTTTCTATTCCAATTTTAAGAACAAAATTATCATAAGATGCACGAGTAAATTACAAAATTATCATTATGTGGAACCGTAACATGGGCACAAGCCAATTGGCGAGATACGAAATTATCATAACGTAGAACCGTAACGTGGGTACAAGCCAATTAATTGGCGAGAAAATTTACCATACAGTATTTATAAATATACAGGCAAACCTAAAGACCTTTTAATTTTTCTATTACGGGCAAAGCCGTGCTGGTTCCACCAGTGCAAAATATTAGAGAACAAAACGAGAGTGAGAACTAAATGTCCCAAAATCGATTTTGGTGTTCCCAAACGTAGGCTTGCTTATTCTGGACGAAATAAGTTTAGTAATGCAAAGCTTCTTCCGAACGCAATTAATTACGTCCGCGTTAGGCACATGTGAAAGGTACACTATGGGGTTTGGGTTTATCTCCAAGCATAATGTCTTTCCCCAAACAAGAAACAACAATTCTCCTATCTCTTTCTCAAGTTTAGAAAGAACAATGTTTTCAGAAGCTTGCGGACTTAATGACAGTTCTAAGATAGTCTACCTGATATGAGCTCTCTTGGAAACGCCATCTTCTAGAATTTCGAAGAACTGGTGCTGAAAAAAGTTTTAAGACTAGGTTTTAAACTTTAATGCGAAGAGTGGAAAATGATGTTATTTGCTACCGGCAAAAATGCTGTCTTAACGATTCTTTCTTCTTAAATGACTTTCAAGAACAAGAGTTCTTTGAGTAATTGCTTTTTATAAGCATTTTCTAGTTGTATGACAGTCAAGATGTGTGTTATGTGAAAGGCAGATGTGTTGCATTTGGTATTTAACAATGGCATTATAATTACCTCATAAACCAAAAAAATATTTTTGCAGTTACAGCTGAGTTTTAAATCTGATATTCGAGTATTGTTATTTCTTACCAGAGAAAAAAAAATGCTGTTTTAAAATTTTTTAGAAAAAAAAATTTAATAGCAGTATTCTTTGAAAAACTGCCTTTTTTGAGACTTTTTAATGATGAAAATAGAGGTGAGAAAACTTGAGTAAAGTTTTTTTGGTGTAAAATTCAATGAAAAATTTCATAAATAAATAAGTAAATAAAATATTATGTAACAGAAGTTTTAGTTAGATTTGTAAAGTTTTTTCGTAATTTCTATCACTTTGAGAACATTTGTGTCTTGTTTCTTTGGTAAAATGTATCCTCATGTATATAATGGCGAATTCACTGATCGAGTAACGCTCCTGACATCATCAACAATGAAACTCCCACCACAGCATGATAATTTGTTAATATTTTTCTGCAATATTTGACATGCTGGGAAATGTTTTATTTTGACAAGACTGAACTGGATCCGGTAACTTTACTGTTTTACTGGAAAGACTCATTTTAAGAGAATGAAGAAACGAAAAAATGGTCAACAATAAACACTACCTACTGGAGTTTACGGTTCATCCACTGGAATTAGGGTTGAAATTTCAACTATCACCAAACAGGCAATTGCTTCTTTCTAATGTAGAATCAATTTTCACCCGTCACATCTTGACGGACGATTTTCTATTTTATAACAAACCATTGTTAAGATAAATAGAAGAGAAAAAATATATTGAAACTAATTTAATGTGCAGTTCTTTATGGAAGGACATAGGCATCTTTTATCAATGTTTGACCCGGAGAAAATTAACTTCGTTAATGTGTCTTTGAAATTGAGTTTGTAGTTAAATTGGAAAAGTTCAAAAATCCAAACATAATTTGCTGTAGGTGTGTGTATATTTCTTTATTTAAATTGTTTTGATGATCACGTATAATTCAAATTCAGTCTACATTGAAGCTTCATTTACTTTTTGACAAAAAATGATAATAAGGCTTAAAATAATGCATCAGCTGAACAAAGAAATGTTGATGTCTCGATTTATTTATAAGTGACGAGATAACATCGACTCTTTTACTTCATAGAGTGATTTTCAATCAAGCGTTTTATTTTTATTTTAAAAGTTATCCATCAATTCAAGCAATGTTGAAGAATGTATGGCTAAGTGGAATAATTAAGGTAACTTCCTTTTTCGAAAAAGAAAAAAAAAAAAACTTGTTTTGAAAATTACAGTACACATAAAGAAAGAACAATGTATTTTGTGATAAAACTTGCATTAGAAATTATTTTTTATTTTTGACACTAAATTTGTACCTTCAGAAAAGAAAGATGGAAATTTTTTCTTTAATTTTTTTAGTGAAAAATAAAAGATTTTTCGTTGAAATACTTTCTATTCCATTATTAATTTATTTTTTGAACGAATGACAAATAGTGAATGACCAAGAAAATAAGTGAATACATAAATAAATAAGTGAATTGTTAAATTGAGGAATATAAATGCATTAACTAATATATTAATACAGAAGAACCTTATTGAATGATTAAATAGGTAAACGGAATAAACTATTTCACTTTGGCCCATTCACTTTGCCTTGCATTTTGCTTGCAAAAAATAATTGCAACAAGTATTACTTGATATCAATTAATATTTAAAATGATAAAATTAATAATCTTATCATTTCATAATATCAAGAATAATTTTTGGCTTGAGGGGGGGGGGGGGCGGCGACACAACTGAAAAGGAGCCACTTTGGCTCTCTGCGGCCCTGACTTTTAACACTGTGGTGTTGAAACGTGTATGATCGTGTTGTAATAAAAAAAAGAAAAAAAAGGCCATGCACATCAGAATAAGTCATTTATTTTCTCCAAAATCCCTTTTTTTTTTTAAAGTTCATTCAATACCTTAAGATGAAATAATCCATGTTCCATTATTCTTCAAGTTGATACGATCATCAAAGTTTAGTACCCTCTTCTGCTAAATACCAATCATCTGAGCCAATCTGTTTCCGATCACAAAGATTATCAAAACTGATGCACGCCACACTCCAGTCTTTGATAGTGGATTTTTTTCTTTTTTTACAACATCATACACCACGCGGCTCGCTTTTGCTATCTCCAAATTTTCTCTGGCGTCTAGTCAGTGAAGCGATGACACTCAAAATGGCTGAAGATATAAATTTCAACGCGTGGACTGACAGATACAGACAACAAGCCTCCTTCCTATGCTAACGTCTGATTTGGCATCTGGCCAGAGCGGCACTGATTTGTTGATAGGTCATTAGGGTTATGAAGTAGGTACTGCAGCCAAAGTCATTGTTTAGAGTGTTATTAAATGGCCGCAGCTTATAAATATTTCGGGCTATAGAAATACATATCAGTTTTTGTAAATTTTACGAGTTCAATATCGAGAAAGTACGGCATTAAAGGTCTTACCACTTATTTGCAGTTCAAAGTAGCCTTTTCTCAACTTAAAGACGCCAACTTTTACTTTTATACATTAAAAAAAAACTGTCAATTTTAAGCAAATTGTCAGAAAATCATATTTTCTGAAAACTTGCTTACAAAATATTTCATTTCCTTTTTCTCATTGAAGTGAATTTTTTCAATCACAGAAGTCCATGGCAAAATCGGGACTGAACCGAAAAAACATTGGTTTATTTCGGTTCGATATGTTTTCAGTTTCAGTCATTCCATACTGCAACTAACTTATCAATATTTTCTGATTTAACTTCAACCATATAATTGTCATTATGAGATGTACATTGCTTTATTTATGATAGAATTATATTATAAGAACAAGTAAGAGTACATATAATAAAACTTTTCATTCGGAACTGAACCGAAAACCGTTATTTTTGGTGAAACAAAAATCGGAAATCAACCGATTTTTTTTTTATTTTTTGGTTTTACCGGAACGAAGAAAATTACGGTTAGAAGCCCTGCTCTCAACTGCGATGTTCGCTTTGCCGCTACACAGGGTGTTCCGTTTTAACCTTAAAGACCTTTATTTTCACAACCTTTAGTCCTAGATGTATACTTCCAATTGCAATAATGTTCGAAATCAGATGCAGAGTTAAGATATTGAAAGTTTGAAGTAAAAATATATATAAGTCAAAAATACAAAATTTAACATTTTGTACGGGCCCCAGGTACTCTAACTTATGTTTAGGGAAATGATCTCCATTGAGAAATAATACCAACACAAAAAGTTTGAAATTAGTACGACCAATATTCACCGAGATATTAAACGCAGCGTTTTGTGATTTGCATCACTTTTCACTCGCCGTCAATGACACCTTTTGGGGGAAAATATTGTGCTTAATTATATGTGTGTATAGAGTGTGGTTTTTCAAATTGTTCGAGGTTTTGTAGTGTGTTTCTGCGTATTACAGCATACCATTTGCATTTATTTTTGAACAGCAACGAAAAACATAAATAACTTGTTTTTCTTACTTTAACGACCTGTCATTCTTCTGAAAGGACGATAAGTTCCAAACTCATCTTCTGTATGGTCCCTAAAAACTTTAAACTGGAACATCTCTCTACGTTTTGGTAGCACAAATGACAAATTTTTTGTATCAGTAATAGTTTTCAATGGAGATTATTTCTCTAAACATCAGTTAGAGGACCTAGGGCTTGTAAAAAAAGTGAAATTTTATATTTTTTGATTCTTTTTTTTTTTTTTTGCGTCAAGCTTTCAATATCCTAACCCTGCATCTGGTCTTGAATTTTTTGCAATTGAAAGTATACATCTAGGACTAACGGTTGCGAAAATAGAGGTCTTGCAGGTTAAAACGGAACACCCTGTATACTATACACTACTTCTATGTTATTTTTCCCTTCCTTCGAGCAGACAATACTTTTATTAGTAAACGATATTTTCCCATTAAATTTGTCTGATCATTGTATGCGTTGAAGCGTCGATGTCTCTTTTTTTTACTTAACTCTTCCAACGCAGACAGTATTTTTGCTTTTAAATATTGGAGTTATACTTGTGTACATAATGTTGGAGTGACATTTTTTTTTTTTGAAAGGCCATTTTTATTTAATGTAACATTATACAAGGTGTGCAAAATCTGATGCAGAGTTAGGATATTGAAAGTTTGAAGTGAAAATAAAAATGAGTCAAAAATACAAAATTTAACTTTTTATATGGGCCCCAGGTCCCCTAACTTGTATTTAGGTTAATGTCCATCAAAAAAATCATTCAAACACAAAAATTTTGAAATTAGTTCGATCAATTATCACCGAGATATGAAACGGAAAGTTTTGTGACTTACACCACTTTACACCAGCCGTCAATAACACATTTTTGGGGGAAATATAGTGGCTAACAAGAGTTCAAAATTATGTATGTGCAAAGAGTGTGGTTTTTCAAATTGATCGAGGTTTAGTAGTGCGTTTTTGCGTATGATGGCATAAAATTTGCATTAATTTTGAATAGCAATGAAAGATATATGTATATTTTTTCTTTAACAGCCTCTCATTCTTCTGAAAGAGCAATGAGTTCCAATCTCATCTTCTTTATGGTCCCTTAAAACTTCGAAGTGGAATATCTGCTTGAGTTTTGATCGCACAAATGTCAAGGTTTTTGTGTTAGAAATATTTTTAAATTGAGAACATTTCCCTAAATATAAGTTAGAGGACCTAGGGTCCGTATAAGAAGTTAAATTTTGTATTTTTTGATTCATTTTTATTTTCGCATCAAACTTTCAATATCCTAACCCTGCATCTGGTTTTGAACCTTTTAGAAATTTGAAGTATGCATCAAGGGCGCCCATATGCAAAATTTTAAGGGGGGCTCAGATATTTCCCCCATGGTTTAGCAGGAAAAAAAACCCCATGGAAACCGATTTCAGTACAGATTAGAGTTGTTAAAGTTTGAAATTTTCAATAAATTATTCATTAATGGCTGGAGAAGAAATGTTTTTATATTTTTGCAAAGAAAAAAGTACTAAAAGCAAGGAAGTTCCAATTTCTAAGGGGGGGGGGGCTTGAGCCCCCTCTTGCCCCCCTATATGGGCGCCTTTGGTATGCATCTAGGACTAACGGTTGCAAAAATAGAGGTCTTGCAGGTTAAAACGGAACGTTTAATATATAAGAAGGCTACTAAACTTTATCCGAGCTTCAGGTCAAAGCAAGGAGATGAACTAAATTCAGAATGAATACCTCATAAATTACTCCTGTATTTCATCAGCTCGCGCTTCTGCTTCTTGTCTGAATAATGGTCTAAAGTGTTGATGGAAAGCCATCTAAATGAATTCCAATGGCATGACTCCAGAAACGGATTAACTAGGATTACACTTGATGAATAAAATTGAGTTTTTGCAGTTTCAGATGTCAAGGCTCATCTAAATTTAAAGTATTTTTTCCTTGCTCAACTAAGTTTTTTTTTTTTCAATGGAAAATATATTACTTGCTTTCATTTGATTTTTTTTTTTTTTTTGCTTATCTCTACACAAATTCGACCAACAAATGAGCACCGAAGCACAATTTCAATTTGAGTAACTCATAGTATGTATTGTTAAAAATTGTACTGTTTGGTACACATGACATCAAAAAGTCACTAATCAACATTTTTGCCATAAATTAAAGCTTTTACGTGCACGTAAGATTGCACGTAAATTAGTATGGCCTTATTTCTAATTGAAACGATTATTTCAGAAAGGGTGTAAGTCCAACGGGAATCCATTGGACTTACGGCCTTTCTGAAATAATCGATTCAATTTAAAGAATGATTAAATGTAAACCATATCGTTGTCAACAAAGAGAAAAACCTACAGGCCCTTATTCCCTCATGCGCACATGGTTAAATACAGTAAAACCTGTAAAGTTGACTACCCTTGTAAGTTGACCATCTTTCTAAGTTGACCGCCTTTTTCAGTCACAGAATTAGCCTTTATCGTATAAATCAACCTCTATAAGATGACCACCTGTTTAAGTTGACCAATAAAGTAGTGCACCGAAAGTGGTCAACTTACACAGGTCTTACTGTACATAAATTCTGATAAGTTATCAGTTGCTCTAGTTAAAAGAGCGAAAACGCTACACTGGAAATGTAAAGTTTTGGCTTTACTATGGTGATAAATTTACACCAATAGCGGGCACTTCTTTTTATGTTGCACAACAGAGTTGTATTTTGTTCTCTTTTTCCTGAAATCCCAACCTCCTGAGAGTGCGGTAGATTAACAAATGGCAATGGGCGGCACAAATCGTTGTTATGTTACTGCCCCTCTGCTTTATCGATGATACGCATCACATTGCTTTTTGATAATTTGATGCTATTATTTTCATACATTTTTATTTTGTTTTCATTGAGAAGCTCTATGAAAATTATCTCAACATTTTTTTTTCACGTTAATATCTCGTTACGCATCTTTATCTTCGTTGTTTGTTGCATTCCTTCTTTAATTCATTTCATGTGTATTACAAAAAGTTCCACATGTTTTTCATTTGAACAGCACAGTTATTTTAATTTTGTTTCCCTTGCCTTAAATCCCAATCTACTGAGAGTGAGACAGATCAACAAACAGCACTGGATGGCACAAACCATAACTAAGTTACTGCGCCTCTTCTTTATCGATGACTCTCATCTGACTACTTTTTGACAATTTGATGCTAATTTTTATTTTGTTTTTATTAAGAAGCTCTCTGAAAATTACCTAATATGTTATTATTTTTTTAAACGCTAATACCTCGCCACGAAACGTTCAATTCATTGCTTGTTTCATTCCTTCTTTATCTCATTTCATGTGTGTTACAAAAAGTACCACCTGTTTTTCATTTTAACAGCACAGTTATTTTAATTTTGTTTCCTTTTCCTTAAATCCCAATCTACTGAGAGTGCAACAGATCAACAGGCAGCACTGGATGGCACACACCGTAATTATATTACTGCCCTTCTTTATCGATGACTCTAATCCGACTACTTTTTGACAATTTGATGCTAATTTTTATTTTGTTTTCATTGAGAAGCTTTCTGAAAATTATCGCAAAATTTTTTTTTCCACGTTAATATCTCGCTACGCATCTCTATCTTCCTTGTTCGTTGCATTTCTTCTTTAATTCATTTCATGTGTATTACAAAAAGTTCCACATGTTTTTCATTTGAACAGCACAGTTATTTTAATTTTGTTTCCCTTGCCTTGAATCCCAATCTACTGAGAGTGAGACAGATCAACAAACAGTACTGGATGGCACACACCGTAATTATGTTACTGCTTCTCTTTATCGGCGACTCTCATCCGACTACTTTTTGATAATTTGATGCTAATTTTTATTTTGTTTTTCTTAAGAAGCTCTCTGAAAATTACCTAAAATGTTATTATTTTTTTTAAACGCTAATATCTCGCAACGAAACTTTCAATTCGTTGCTCGTTGCATTCCTTCTTCAACTCAATTTGATGTCTACGTACCACCCTTTTTTCTTTTGAACAGCACAGTTGTTTATATTTTGATTCCTTTCCTTTAAATCACAATCCAGTATACCTACAACCAGACAGCCCTAGACGGAATAAGGCTGGAATAACAACAGCGAATGTCTTACTGTTTCCTTGAGGCAACGATATCGCAATTGTGTGTTACTGCCCCTCTGCTTTATCGATGACTCTCATCATATTGTTTTTTGACTGTTAGGTGCTTATTAATTTTTATTATTATTACCTTTTTTCGAATTTATATTCTGTTTTTACAAAGAAGCTGTCTGAAAATTATCTCAAGATATTTTTTTCTCTCGTTAGCATTACATCTGTAAGTCTCATATCTTTTTTAGTTCATTTCATGTGTATTAGAAAAAGTACAGTTTCTATCCTTCCATACACTTTTTGCTAAGTGATCTCCAGTCTTCAGAGGGACTTACAGCTCTCAAGTTCATTATTTATTAAATAAAAATTTTGGCTGAGGAATGATTGCATTATCCTCCACTATTCCTCGGAACTAACTCAACCTCTAAATTACTGATAAAACTGATAGTGGTGCGAAATTAGAATTTTCTGGGTGTGTGTATGCTCAAAATATCTCTATTTCAGAACAATCTTCCAGCGCAACATATCTGATAGCAGTGTGTATATTTTTCAGGAAAAATAAAATGCATAACACACTCATCGTGTAGGCAGCACCAGATTAATTTCAAGCTCATTATATCGCATTCAAGAAATAAATTCTTTGTCTCGTCTGGTGGCTATCCCTCGGCGGTGAATAACAATACATCAATCTTAACAACTTCTGCAAACTCTTAAATTCCATTTTAAATAGTGGACCTATTAGGAATGCGATGTCGGCCATTATCTGAAGAGAAATATGCAGCACCCTCCCCCTTGATAGCTGGCAGATTTTATCTTCAAACAATTACCGAGCAGTCGGGGCAGCAGTTTAAACAAGTGGTGTAAATCACTTCCATTTCACATATTAACCACCCAGTTTCCCGATAATACTCCAGATAGCTGGCTGCTGAGGGTTGTTAGAGTTTAAACTGAGAACGTTCCAATTTACTCGAATGATCTGCTTAATGGAACAGTTGCTACACGGTCGCCATTTTGATCTGCTTAACTAGTAACGGCGGTGTAGTTCAACAAGGCTGACGGAGGATCTACAAACGTCTATTTGATGTTAAGAGAGCAGTTTAAGGCCTATAAACTATTGAATTATCTCAGTTTTCGTAGTGATGGGCGAAGCTTTTAGTTATGTCATCGTAAAACTTCCTCGATGTAATGCATTATCGGAAAACATTTAGGCTAACGTGATGCTCTGATTACGTGAAGTAAAAGTTCGATGTCTCTACATTTGAAGAGATGAGGAACTATTATTGCAGTCAAACAAGTGTAAAATATTTTCACAAGAGTTTAGAAATTTAATTTGACATATTATTTTTTTTAACACCGCATATGTGTATTGTAAGGTGTTGTCTTTATTTTTATAATCATAGTATAAAAACAATAATACGAATAGTTTAATAAATTAATTAATATTTAATACTTATAAGCTGTTACGTTTTATTCTTATAAAGCATTTATTTCCTTTTAATTTTCCTTCATCTCATGACCACTAGCTGTTTCTGTTAGCTTTGAAGTTGTAGGTAATATTTTAGCTCAATACTTTCTTCTTGTTCCATTGGCAATCCCAGAGTTGAGACTTAAAAAAGGAAAGTGGTGCTATCTTTCTTTACGTTTCATATTTCGAAGGAAAATCTGTAAAATGCTACAATTTTTTTTCCAACAGCCATATTTTAACAATGGTAAAAAAAAAACAAAAACATATAAAGTGTAAAAGTGCACATTCCATCATTATCTTTGGTTGTTGTTGTTTTCGTATCTATGGACATTACATTTTACCGAAGGTCTTCTTCAGCCAGTATCGGTGCGTCCGGACTGTAGAGGACTTCCTGTGTAGCAACTCGCTGAGCGAGGCCAGAGTCTATTTCTCAGAAGATTAGTGGTGATCGCTGGGCTCTCTAAGATGTCGTTGGGAGTTAGCTGAATATTAGTGCAGTGTTTGCGTTGGACACAAGATCTTAATTCATCAGGGTGGATCTTCATATTCTTATAATGATTTGTTCTAAGTCTCGCTATTGTCAATGTTATAGCTCTTGGAAAATCAAAAATTGTAAGGAGAGGCTTTTTTGATGAATGCGTTAAAGTTTTGTGTCTAGCTACAGCATTTGCATCAGCGAGTGTAATAACTGTTCTCTTTTGAAAAAGTATCTCCTCTCTTTAGCCAGGGAGTCTGCACATTCATTTCCCTCGATGTTCACATGTGCAGGTATCCATTGTAGAACATATGACTTTCCACGACTGTGTAGCAGTTCAAGGTGAATGATAACCTCAGTGATTGCGGTTTCTCCTTTTCTGATGGCTTCAAGAGCGTATCTGGTCTGAGAAAATTATCAATCCTTTAGTACAGCTCAAACCCAGCAATTCACATAAATAAAGAGATAGCGCTTCCCCAATCGCCAGAATTTTACTAGTGAAATTGTAAGCAATTAGTCCAGTATTAATTTTGTGCCTTGAGATTTTACCATCTGGCTAAAGGATGTAAGCTCCAGCACCTCTATTACTTAGAGACTTATCTGAGGCCAGTCTGTGTAGGCAAGTGCAACGTTTCCTCGGGAGATTATCTTTGGTACTACGTCCTTATAGAACTCTGATATTTTACTGGACTATTAGCGGAATATTCCACTTTACTTTTGTGTTTTCATCTAATTAGTTTTCCGTATACTTCTTGTGCATCTTTGTTTCCTAGAATAAACCTCATGTATATAATCTGTACAAATGTCGTGTTCTAACATCTTCACTTGACTTAACCATTGTGGTTTTTTCGTTATTTCCGTAATTTCTTCGTGCATATTTACCAGTTTTTGGGAGTATTCTCCTAGTGGATGATTGGGATCCGATGTTGTCAGATTATCTTTTAATAAAGTGAAAAACTTGTGTTCCTCGAACTATTAATAAATATCTCCATAATCAATGCTTCTAAAATGTAGCTTGATATAGTTATGCAATCTGAGTGCAGATGATTATGGAATAATAAGTTTTTTCTGGTATTAATATGAATAAAAAAAATATTTACTTTATAATGAATTAAATGTTTGAATGTAATGAACTTTTTAACATAAAACTGAATACGTTACGTAACGTAACTGAGTTGAAACATAACTTGCACTTTGCCTTCCATTTGTCAATAGTTTTGCATTTCTTCCTTTTACTTTCTAGTTAAAATTCAGCATTTCAATGAATTAAAGACAGTTGCATTCTCTGTGAAAATTTAAAGCATTTAGCATTTTGTTATGAACTGCTATTTAAATGATTTAAACTCCATATATGAATGTGTTTGAAAAGTTCATTTCAGTTAAAATATTACTACATTTTTTTTATTGCGTTTTCGTTTTTCTTCTCATGCATTTAAGATTTTTATTCATAAATAAAATTTTCAGCTATGCAAAGCATTTAATGCACATAAAAATACTTAAATGAACTTTCAAAATGAAAAGGAAGTTGAAAAGTGGAAAACAGGAAATAACAAGTAGAAACTGAATAATAATTATTTGCAATAGTTTCCCTTGTTTTCAATGTAAGCGCAAGTTCAAAAATAAATACATTGAAATACTTATTTGAACTACATGCAAATTTTTTTTTTTCCAATCAAAGAAAACCGTTCTTTTTCCGGTATATTTTTTTTTTATCTGAGGAATTAATGGAATATCAAAAGGAACGAACTCCCTGTAGCATTCTCTAAAAAGTCGAAATCTCTCGTATTTTTTTCTTTCATAACTTTTATCGTTTTTTATTACGCGTATTTCATCTCCCGATCTTTTTGAAAATGCCTCTAAAAATAACTAAAAGGATTACATAAAGACCTCTGATCAATTCATACTCAGTGCTTATCTACATTATTTGAAATGGTATTTGATGTTATGCCCTTGCACATTCAGAATTTCCTAGTGTGGTGGCTGTTCGTTTTTTCTTCCTTTTACTTTTAGCACTATAAACATTTTTCTGTTATACTCAATCCGTCCCAAACTATGCACTACATCTAGGTCAAACATTTTGTACAAAATTCGTTGCAACAATTTAGATACTTTTTATATTAAACAGTTTCTGATATCCAGGCTTCGCACTCTTGAACCACGCCCCATTTTTGTGAGCACTCTTTAACCAGTAACCGCATAAAGCGATTCTAGCTCAGTGGTTCTTTAACTTTTCTGATTCGGGGCACCCTAATCATTTTAATATACATTTACAACCTCTGACCATAAAATTCGGCGAATAGTCCTGTAACATTAAGGTAGGTGAAATATTAATAAAAATTACCTTAATGTCTTCCGAAATAGTCACCTCTCATAATATGCACCTATGACATTTGCTATACTTGTCCTGGAAACTTTGCAAAGTGTCTTCTTTTGGGATGGAGTTAAAAAGCCTCGTCAAATTTCATTGGAAATGAGGAATATCGACAAATCTCTTTCCTTACAAAGCAAGTTTTAGTCATGGGAGTAGGAAGAAGTATGGAGGATTGAGATCTGATAGGTATGGTGGAAGTTTAGTTTGCACCATCCCTGTTTTTAACAGGAACTTTAAATTGATTTCTTGTTCATTCATTTTCTTGTTCTCATTTAAGAACCAATGCTTTTGACAAGCACTTTGTAAAACGAGTCGTACACGGAGTACAAACGACGCTCAACTGAACAATAGTGGTGGCAGATGCTCAACACTTGCCGCTACGCAGGTGCAGCGTTTTGTACCGACGATGTTGCCATTCAGCTATCCTGATTTCATCCACTAAACGTTATTGTCAGAGGTTGTTTATTGATATCATGAACGATTCGCTGCAACTCTCGCCTCTCCCTGTGGCCATCTTGGGTGTCGTGGTACCCACATCGGCAACCCTTATTCTTGCTGATGGATCGTGAATTCGTTGGAAAGCAAGCTGTTCTTCATGGTATTCTCGTGGTGCTTTGGTACAATCCCTACAAAATAGGGCATGGCTTAAGAGTGTGAAACCCCGCATTGAATTTCTGAAACTTAATTCAGTACTAATTTAAGGAGGGAGGAAGATAATTCTTTGATAAGTAAATGTTGCTAATTGGTAGCGTGGCAGTTTGAAATATCTAAAAAGGATGATAAAAAAAATCACAAAATCATCAGTACCCAGGATTGCCCCTCGTCCCCCAAGAGCATATAACAAACGCCCCGAAACACCATAAAAACCCCTCAGGCACGAGAGCTCCCAAAACTAGAATAATAACCCTGAAAACAACTCTCCGAAAAATTTTATTGGTGCAGTCTGTGTACCGATCCCCCTCCTGTTAGCCAGGCACCCCAGTTAGTACCAATAATCAGTACAAAAGTACTGAAATACCGCTACTTATTTAGGATGGCGAGAGTATTTCATTATTTTTGTGTTTCGTGTACTCTACTTCGTACTTTCATTTTCCATTATTCTGAAATAATATTTGTATTAAAATTATTTTCCATTTCAAGAAATTTCACTCATATACTCAGTTCATTTCTAAATGTGCTAGCATATTATAAAGTTATTTGATAGCAGACATTTTTTAAGACATTTTAATTCTATTACAATTAGTGTTTTTATTTTATTTCTCTTGTATGCTTTCACTGTAGTTTTATTTTTCTGTAGTTACAATTGTCTGTCACTTTGAAAAATAACTCTGAACTAAAAATTTTCTTCCGTTTCAAACTCATTTGATGGACAAACTTTTCCTGTGATTAATTCTTAAAGAAATAAGTACGTAGCTTAGCACTTTTTCCCGCTTGTTTTCCCTGATCCAAACGGTTTCCGTTTTGCCCTTTTTTTTTTTCATTTTCTGCGGGCAAAAATCAAATATCAATGCCTTCTATTTGAAAGTCGGTAATATTTTCTATCTGGCTTTCAGAGGAAAACGAAATTCAATATTTATGTATGCATCCATATATCGTTTTATTCCTTTGGTGAGTGTTGAAGTCACGCATTGAGCTTATTTCATATCAACCGCATTTAACTTTTTTTTTCAGTTCAAATAATTTTTTGAAAAGAATGAACAAACATGAAATTGTATTGAATTTTGTTATCAGAATGCCTTTTGTTGTTACATCATTGTATTGACTGTTGTCGGTTTTGTACAGTTGTAAATATTTCTCCAATAAGTGTTTCACATTTGATTTAGTTTTGTGTGTTTGCAGTAGTTGAATGTATTTAATGTTAAATTTTAATCGGTGTTACTTACAATATTTGACTTATTTTGCTGTTAAATATACCGAGGCTCTAGTACATAAAAGAAGTTATCTTTATCGATTTTAAAGGAGAAGCTTTCGTATTGCCATTTGTATGTCTTTTTTTTTTTTTTTTTTCATTTTTGTCTTGGGGAAAATTTAAGCAATATTTAAATTCAATGTTTTATGTAGAATTAAAATGGCTTTAGAGCAGTTGTGCTCAATCTTCTTTAACCTGAGGGGCGCACCACATGTTAAGAAGTATCTCGTGGGCCAGAAAACATTATATATATATATATATATATATATATATATATATATATATATATATATATATATATATATATATATATATATATATATATATTCAATAATTTTAGATAAGATTGTTAAACATGGTAAATATTTAGCAACGCCTCTTTGTGTTTCAAAAGGCAGTAGAAAAAAAAAGCTAAGGAAAAAAAAACTTACAGTTGCAAACTGTGCAAATCGTTTTATTGAGCCAATTACTGTCTTTCAAATAAGGAAAACCGCAACAAATATCATTTACGTTCCCGAGATAAAGTAGTTTAAAAATACCGCCAAGAGAGAAATTCTGCCGAAGTTAGAAATGGAACCCAGTTATATAGAATGATTTAGAAAAACTTTAATGAAAGCCTACCTGCCTCAAGTAATCTGTCAAATCATTCAATCTCATTCAACGTCGATAGTGTCAATGTAAAGGGTGAAGGAAATAATATAATAATAATGAATAGAGATACATCGCCAAACATGGGAACTTGAGAGACATTTTTATCCCTTTTCCCTCTTGGAACGGCAGGGATCAGTAACAGATTTTATCATCACAATACAAAGACGGTTTAACAAATGTCTCTCGCTTTCCAGAAGCCCGAAAATTACTATCTCGCATAAACAATCTCGAATTGAGGTTTTTTTTTTCTTTTTTAGTGCCTCAAACCCAGACAAAATGTACTGGTAATATGATTTCGCATAGATCATCTATTATTTCACACATTGTATAATTTCACACATTATATAATTTCACACATTATATAATTCGCATCTACTATATGGAAAATAATGATTTTTCAAAGCAAGCTGTTGATTTGGGTTTAAATTTACGGAAATGTGTTACAATAAGCAACAAATGTAATTATTTTTTGTAGCATGTAGTTACTTCTAGTAGTATATAGAACCAGTAATTTGTAAGATTTTTCGAAATTGAAGTCATGAAAAATACGATTGTAGAACATCTTTTGAAAAAAAGATAGGGTTCAGGAACTTTCCTCCGGTAAGATTTTGAAGTTGAAGTTCTATAAAATGCATTTTTAGACGATTTTCTATGATAGGAAAGAGGAGGATTCGGAATTCTACTCCGGAAATGTTTCGGAATGGAAGACTGAAATATTTTTGTAATCAAAATGTGTAAATCAGGACACGTAGTTAAAGATTACTAATAAAAATCAAATCAACCGTCCCTTGAAAAATTTTCGCTTTTGTCCTTGTTCTTTTTCGTTATTTATTTTTTCGCTTAAACTTTTTGACAAATGTTTGTAGTTTATTTAATGTATTTTAATTAGTAAATTTTCGATACATGATATTTTAACTAAGTGCATAGTTTTTGCTTGTCAATTTCAGAACAATGTCATAGTAACTTCTTCAAAAACTTTTGGCAGAAATTTCTATTTTCAAATTAAAATTGTTTATCAGTTTTTCACCATTGTCATAAAATACAGTAACTCCTTCAAATACATTTGGCAGAAATTTTTATTTAACTTCTAATATTTTCTAGGCATTTTAATTCATTATTAGCCCTTTTATCTAACTAATTACCAGTGTGAATATTTCGATTTTTTCTTCAAAAACTACTTTTTACTTCACAATCTCATTAATATTTCAGCTTGTTGAATTACCAAGATTTTGCCTCTAATTTTTTCCCAAGCTCATCGGAGCTTTTCCATCTCATAATTAAACGCACACATCTTTTTTGTCGTTAGGTTTTTACTGGTTTGCCGTCTAGATTGCGAATGTCAATCACACAAATTGGCACCGTGGGTGGTAATAACACGGCCCCGATTAGATCTGACGTTTTTACATCTGTTAATGATAGAGTAAGGAATAATCGCAGCCTCTCAAATTACCTACACAATTATCTTTAGATTGTGGAGATCAATTTTGGTGGGGAAAATGTGAGAGGATTATTATTTTGTTCGTCTTCATTTGTCATTATTTATTTTGCCATTTACAGAAATCCATTCTGTCTTTTCAAAGCGATGTTTTAGAACTAATATATATTTATAAATTTTCGGATTTGATCGATTTTTACGAATTCATCATAAGCAATAAAACGTTAAAAATTAGACAACACTTTTCTGTTTCAAATTTTAAAAAAATGGTTAGTAACAGTAAAAGTAAATAAAATAGACATTTTGTAAATGAATGAGCTCACGTATTTCGAGTTTACAATGATCCCTTTCTTCAATGTAGAAAACGTTTGTTTATGTTAACAGGTTCTTCTTTCTATGAACACTCTTCTTTTGACCCGAAAAAAAAAAAATGGGGGAGGGGGGATAACTGACAAGGATTGGAAGTAATTAGTTAATGCTTCGAACTGCGTAACAATGTGACTTTTGAATGGGTCTCTAGAAAAGGGCATATGTTACACTCGAAGAAGTGTATATGTTAAACTTCATTAATATTTAGTGCTTCCTGTCCTAGAAGAAGTGCATGCATACGTTACAAATTAAAAATAAAACTTTTAAATTGTGACATATGCCCTTCTTTTAGGGACTCATTCGTTTGTATTGTAAATATTTAAATTTAAATGTTTTTTTTTTTTACAAATGGGGATGAACCAAGAGAAATGAGACTGCTGCATTAATATGCCGAAATAAAATGTGAAAAATTATTTCTAGCCTGTCTAGTACATGAAGCAGTTGCATTTGCTAGACATAGTAGAAAAAGCGTTTTACTTTTCATTTTGGCATAAATTCATTTTCATAAATGAAGCTGCCTCATTCCTCACTGTTTTTCAGTACTAAATTCCGTTTCTTATGTGTTATTATGTCTCGTTTAAATACCATATGAAGTGTTTAATGTTAAAACGAGCTAATCCATTTTTGTAAAAAATTTTACAGGAGAGACGGGGGAAAAAAGATCACTCTCTCTCTCTACCCAGTTCCCCCCCCTCCAAAATATTTTATTTTTCTTTTCAAAAACATTCGATGCACGACTTGATTCTTGTTTTAGTTTTTAAATTGGCATTGTTAACTGACTATTCAGAGATAATAATATTTAAGAGTAAGCTGTTTTTGAAATGAACCGATCTTCTCTTTCTCAATTTTCGTTTCAAATTCTGCTAAATTAAAGTGTTGGTACATAGAGTCATCTTTAAAATGGCCTTCAATGAAAATATGGATTGAGCTAGCTTTGATCTAAAACGAGTTTTTTGCACCGGTTTTTAACCGGAATAAGGAAAAGGCCGGAGAAAAAGATTATCCCCAAATCACTTTGAGGCTGAATAATATGGGACAATTTCTGTCAAATTATTAAAAGTAAAAAAAAAAAAAAAAAAAAATCATGGATTGCGTTGGTTTTGGAACTAAATGCCTCATATCGTCGCCTCAGAGCAACAGTAGGATATCTTACTAATGTTTTCTGGGATTAGATGTCTTATTGTTGCTCTGAGGCGACGATATGATCTTTTTTCGGTGTTCAGTATTTTTTTAAATGCTACATAGTTTTGAATGATGTTCAAGAAGAAAAGTATGTTTTCCGGCAGAAATATCGTCCTTCATATTGCTCAGTTATATTATATCATTGACTAAAAGAGAAAAAAAGTGTCGCCACTTCGTCGTTTTTCTATTTTTGCAATAGGCGGTGGCAAAGACAAAAGCTCCTTGAAATAATAATAATAATAAAAAAAGTTTTGTCAGGGAAGAAATCCCCTGAGAAACAACATTGCAACCGTTCAAGAACTTATTCTCTCTTGCTTAAGAAGCGGCTTTTCATCTACGATGAAATATCTGTCGTTGGGTGAAATTTGTGCCAACTAGCGCTCCAACGTGCTTGTCTAAATACCATACGACAGTACCTTTCTTGTTCCCCACTCTTATGATAGTAAAAGTTATTCTTTGTGTTGCTATGGCGGCAAAAGGCTCCTTATGGATATGGGGGGCCTTAGAGGTTTTATGGAACGCTCAAACGGGGTTATAGGAAAAGGGGGTTGGTCTACAGCGCGGGAAGTCACTTACCATTGTCGCTTCAAGCATGAAAGGTGACTGCTGTCCGCCATTCTTTGCCTGACATTGATAGCATCAGTACAGTTGATTCATTGGTTCGCCAGATGGCGCATTGATTATGTGGTTGAGATGAGTTGTATTTGGTGCAAAGCAGCGGGAATATTGGATGTCTGCAACAGGGAGTAAAAGGAAGGAGACGAATCTCCATGTTAGCAGTTTGGCAACAAAATTCCACTTCCGCCAGAGGCCGCTAGAGTATCATCTCTCGCACTACTTATATCTTTTCGCTCGTAGCGAAGCATTGTAAACAAGTGTGTTTTAAAAACTATCACCTGTATATTTGGAAGTATTAAACTACTTTCGCCATGAAAGCTGTTCAAAGAAGCATAGAATACTTTACTCCACCCTAGGTTTTTGGCATATTTTGCATTCGATGTGTTTAATTTGTATTTCTGCTACGACTTTAGCGAGCATTCATTCTTGTTATGTGTTGTGCAATTTTGTGTTCTATTTTGTATATTGTTTTTGATATGGCTGTTCTGCTCATTTGCCATGAAACTAAAAATGATTTTAGCTGGCTTTTGAAAACATTTTCTCCCAATAAAACCCGTAAATTACAATCCGGTTTTCATAATTTTTCTGAGTACTACGCATTTAATTTTAAGAGTAAGCGAGAAGACTTGATTTTAAAGTTATTCATTTAAAAAAATAGAAAGAGAGTAGCAATGAACAACTAAAGTTTTGGAATTTAAATCACTAATTTTGTTTCCTTCTAGTTATATTTCCATGTCCTTTTTCTTCTTATTTATTAAATTTCACATATGCTTAACTTGAATAATAGAAACTCCACTGTAGTAGAAAAACTCAATAACGCACTCATGTAGAGAATTCAATTGAAATTAAGATTGAACTGTTTAACTTATAATTTTCATCAAAATATTTATGTTTTGCTTTTTTTTTTCTTTAAATTTCACTTAAATCCAGAGCAGAGCAACAATTTCAAACTAAACGTAATACATAAAGTTTTATGTAAGCTTATATCACACGAAATTTATGTATGGGAGGAGGAGAAAGAAAGTAACTATGGTAAGTGAAAACGAAACACAATGTGATAAATATAAGCTATAAACTAGATCAACGCTTGTAATAAATAGCACTTTCTTGTAACATTATTTGTAATTGTTCACTAATAACTAACGATAAACAATTTTTTTTCTCAATATACAGAGTGTTAATATTTTTTCTAATCGTTTTTAAAGATAAATCCAACGAAATAAAAAGAAAAAAAAAAGGTTATTTCAGCAAAAGTAATTAATTAAACAAAAACGAAACTAAATATTGGTGCACATAATACAGTGAACTATATTAAGTTATATGAGCTAATATCGCACGAAATTTGTGTGTGTGGGGGGTGGTGCAGGATAAAGAAACTCGGTGTAACAGAACCAAATATTGGAATAAAAGAACCAAGTAATTATGGTAAGTGAAAACGAAACTTAGCTTGATAAATATAAGCAATAAACTAGATTAACGCTTGAATTAAATAGCACTTTCTTGTAAGATTCTTTTTTAATTGTTCACAATTAACTAACGAAAAAGCAGTTTTTTTTCAATGTTCAAAGTATTAATTATTTTTTTTCTTATCGTTTTTAAAGATTAATCCACCAGAAAAAAAAGGGGGGAAAAACGGCTTTTTCAGCAGAAGTAAACAAAAAAAGAAACTAAATATTATTGCACATATTGCTGTGAAATATTTAATTTTAAATGAGCTTATATCATGCAAAATTTATGGGGGAGGGGGGGGGAGAGGGTTGATCGAAGTTACTGCATAAATTAATTGGAGTAAAAGAACTAAGGAGAAAGAAGATCGAGGACACACAGAATTAATGTCTAAATTCTAGAACAAATATAAGAAAGAAAGTAATTTTAGGTCCATCGTGCTGACCGCGCGATATTATTGAGTTCCAACACATTTTTCGTATCAATGGCCCCAAACTAGCTAACTGCCGGCATCCACCCAGTCGAATACTCGGGGTCGGTTAAATCAGGCGAGCGAACTGCGAGAGATGGACCACTAGCGCCACCATTGGCGATGGAATAATCCGGTCACTTTTTCGCCCCGCTGCCAAAGGAGATGAGGCTCCTTCTTTTAGCCTCCCTGGTCTGCAATGTTGATAAAGATCGGAACTTGCGATCCATTCAATTGCATGTTACAGTTGGAAAGGAAAATTTCTGGGTGGCCTGTAGTTGAATTATTTTGTGTTTTTCAGCATTTTTTCTTTTCCTGTTAACATTCTATAGTTGATTTATTATATATTATGATAGATTAAATAGATTAAGGATAAGATAAACTCTGAGCAAGGTATTTATCATAAAAAATTGGCGTAACTCCGAATATTTACTCGAAGTAATTCTCTGTTATTCTAATCGAAATATTGAACCAGATTTGTGTGAAAAATTATATAGGACTGGAAAAATGTAAATATTTCAATGTATCAAAATCATAGATAAAAACGTTAGTATAATTGCATGCAACCAACTGAAATATTCTGAATAACACACAGACACACACACACACACACCAAAAAAAAAAAAAAAAAAAAAAAAATGCTGCCTATTTATGGAATAAACCGGTTTCTACCTGAAAAGTTGTTCGTCAGCAGCTGCACCTCTTTATCTGAAAACAGAAGGTTATCCGAAGTTAATAAATTTTACTGACACTTGCTGAAATACCAAAATTTAAGTTAACTAATAAATAAATATTCCTTCTAGAGTTCCACCTGGAGAATAGAAAATCTTTTGAGAGATATTAAATCTAATAAAGTTCCGTACATCGAACAATACTCTGATATTTTCTTTGTTCATTAATGATGAAGACCTTCGTTTTATGATCCTTTAATTGTAATTATACATAAAATCAAACTTTTACTGTTAGGTGTATTTTTAATTTTTTTCCCTTTATTATCAATTAATAACTCATTCTTGAGCGATTTTTTTTTTAAATCTTGCAATCTACTAACTTTATCAAAACCTCTCCCACGGAGAAAGTCATTTTGCCATTAAATATAAACTTTAATCTTTAATGCTGTGAAAAAAGTTTGAATTCGGAAAAATGTTTCTAAGTTTCCTTTTTACAAACCAAATTATCATTGTGAGTAAACCTGAATCCCAAAAACTGAAATAAAAATGAAAAATAAAACGACTTCAAACGCAGATGCGTTTGATACAGTTATTAGCAGCCCCAGTTTACAGGGTGGGGAAGTGAGAGCCTGTGCTTTTTATTTATCCACAAAACAGTTTAAACGAAGCGTAGGCAATAGTTTTTAGCCACATCTATATTTAACGCCTCTACAGGCATATTTTATTCATTGAAAATTCCAAAATCCGCCTCAAAAATTTAGTGAAGCCTGTTCTCACGTTTTTGTATTTTAAGTATGAATTTAGCATCGTGTAAAAGGGGAAAAAATAAAGCCAGAGAGAAAAAAAAAAAATAGTGCAGAGCTCTATCAAGCCAGAGTGGGGGTCCTGAGAGACAATTTCCTGCGGACTTTCTCCCATCTTCTTACACAACACACCAACATTTTAGACTATTTCATTTAAATGCCTTGATTTTTTAAAAACCAAATATCAAACATTCGAGACATTAAAAACCAAAAATAGCACGTTTCTTTTATCTCTCTGTCATTTTCCATTCCATTCTTGGAAAGCTAGCTTTTTTATGGAATGAATCCCTGTTGTGTCTGTTTTCGTATTTTTGCGCGTCCAAAATGTATTACATCGTCTAAAAAAATCTAAAGATTATTTTCACGCCTTAAAAAGAAAAAAAAAAAATAAATAAAGATTCCTATTGCAACATCTCTGTATTTAGCAATTGAAAGATCTTTGAACCGTCTTGCTAATTTCTAATCCTCATCATGATGCCATGTATGTTTTATTTTATCTTATCTGCGCCAAGTGTTCATTTTTTTTCCTAAATGAGAAAGTGAAAGTAGTTTTGGTGTTACCACAATATTAAACGATTATAAAAACTATTTCTTAGTTCTGAAAATCATAAACGTTTCTTCGCTTTCCGGCTCTTTAATGAGAGCAAAGAAAAAAACTGCTCATTTACTCCTCAGTGTTTACTTTGGCTGTTAATTGCTCCGCTCCTTGCACAAGAACCGCGAAGAATTGAAAAGGAAACACCGCGAGGTTTCTTTTCGGAAGCGCCGCTCTTCTGGGACATATTTAGAGGCTCTAAAAACAAAATACAGTGGGAAAAAACCGCTCTCCCCACTCCTCCTGTCTTGTTCTCCTCTAGGTTTCCGAGGCGTATGGCTAACGTTTGTGTTTCGTCAAGTGAGACGTGGAAGAACGAAGAGGTGTTAGCGGGAATGGCAAGCACGTGGCTTGGCTGCCAGATTTTTGACATCAAAGACATCTTTTATTCCATCATCATCACTTTTACCGCGAATACTATCCGCAGTTTATCATGTTGAGCGATTTTTAAGTTCGTGCTCTCGATCGCATTCAGCTCAGGTATGAGCAAAGCTGCGGAGTCGCGGGGAGAATAATCGACTCCAACTCCGATTCCTGAAAATTTAGGATTTTCGGCTCCGCCTCTTAACTCCGCAGCGGAGTACATTCGGAGTGGCAAATGACAGATTCTGGGTTCGACTCCTGAAATTTTAAAACCTTCGACTCCGACTCCTTCAAACAAAATCAGTCCAACTCTGACTCTTACTCCGATGCCATGGCAGAGTTGAAGACTCGGGGGGGGGGGGGTGATGGATTCTAATTCTTGGAATTTTAAAGCATCCGACTCCCGACTCCGAATCTTTTTACTCAAAATCAGCCCGTCTTCGACTCGAACTCCGCAGCTATGCCAGAGTTAAGGACTTGGAGGGAAAATGACCAACTTTGACTCTTGGAATTTTACAGATTTTGACTACCGACTCCGACTTCTATAACTCAAAATCAAGTTAACTCCATGACTCCGACTCTCACTCCGCAACCCTGAGTGAGAACGTTTAGCAGGACTCCATTTTTTGCAGACATTCTTTAAGTCACCGGTTGACCCCAGGGGCTCCCCAAGGCTTGGGGCCCCCATTTCTTTTTAACACATTATATTTATTTAGCTTTAAATATTATGTTACTAAAAACAAAAACCAAATGCTTTTGTTTTCAAAAAAAGAAAAGCTTTTATGGAGAACCTTAAAGCACTTTGTCCAAAATTCCCTAACACTGAGGAGAAATATCGTACATGCAGAAGTGCGTACATGCATTGGTTCTGAATGTACGTATATAATATTATTGTTCCAAGTAGGGATTGCAATACAGGACCCGAAATTCAATACCGGTATTCAGTATTTTTAAAGCGTGAAACCGGAATACTGGTATTAATACCGGTATTTAAAATTTCTCAAACAAACTAAAAAAAAAAAATGCTTGAAAATATAGTTTTGTTGCCACATTTCATAATTTTGTGCAAAAATGGTATTATTTATGAAAGCGTATTGTTAGCAAATATAAAATAAAGGGGCAAATGTCCTAGTAAAAAAACAATAACAGTAAAAAACATAATGCATCTATTGAACTGTCTCTGAGTCCGGATCCCATTTCAGTGCTCAACTTTCCTACAATCGAAAATATTCTTTCTGAACTCACGCAGGTCAGTGGTATACTGTTAACAATTCGCGATACATCTCCTCTAATTATCTGGGTATTCTTCATCTTCAAATTCTTCGGTCTCTTGCGTGTTGAGCTTGGATGAATCATTTTTATATGTGTGTGTTTGCATTGTATGTATTATTATTTTTTTCTACAATTAATAGCTAGTTGTAATTTATTTTCGGGAGACGATACTTTTCAATGTTAACATCATTTTCTCGGTTAGTGTTTGTTTTTTATTAGCCATTTGGTTTGAAATTTACGATAAATTTGACTAAACTTGATCTTGTTAGTTTCTCTTATTCATTTTCGCTTTTTTTTCAAAATTGTTTACAATTATATTTATGTAACTATGCTTGCGTTCGACGAACCTCACCGGTCGACCGGTGAGTAGCCAGTGGCTAACCGCAGCGTTCTTGAGAGCTACCGGTTAACTGGTTGCTTCCGATGTCGTTTTATGAGCCTCACCGGTTGATCTACCGGTCGACCGCAACTCTAGCTGGTTGATTGGCTGATGGAACCACGTGACATTTATGAGCAATTATATGTATTTTTTACCTGCGTGTTATTCGTCTGCGTCATGTCTGCACAAGTAACCAGTGATCAACCGAAAGCGTTCGATGAAGCATTAGTTCGTGAACAACCGGTTAGTAACCGCTGACGTCATTGCTGTAACGTGATTAGCCAACCGGTCGCTACCGAACGTGCTCGTCGAACGTAAGCTATCTGACAATATGCTCAATTGATTATGCTTTACCTATGCAAATTTTAAAGGCACTTCATAATTTCAAAATATTATCTTGGCAAGTGCAAAGCCAAATAGTCAGACAGGACAACAAACCAATATTGGTAACATCAAATTACCATTTGTTATGATAACAAGAAAAAGTTTTTGTCAAAACTTAGTACACTTGAGGCAAATAATTAAAAATGAAATCAAAAAGTATTACTGCTATTGATGTTTGTTCATAGAACAAATGCATTCAAAATTACACTCACAATTAACTTTCACAAATCTGAAAGTCACAGATCTGAAAAAATAGAAGCATCGTGCACAAAAGCGCACGAAAATGCGATTAATCTCTCCATCTAGTAATGACAATATGATTTTGCAATCTTTCCGCTATAATGATATTCTATTTGTTTGTGCTTTTGAAGGCAAATTTTTATATCAATAGATTGATTTTGGTTCTGTATAATGGAAAAAATATGTGCATTTAAAAAATATAAGTACATATTTAATAATAAGTTATATTAAAAATCCTTTAATGGAAACTTTTTTTTTAACTAATACCGAAAATACCGGTATTTCATCTCAGAAAATACCGGTATCACGAAATTGCAAAATTGCTCGAAATACCGGTATTCGGTATGCCGGTATTGCAACCACTAGTTCCAAGGAATTAGAAAAACGTAATTTTGTGTAAAACTTCGATGTCCTAAAGATTTGCTAAAATTCCATGGTCATATTATAAAATTCATACACGTTTGAAAACTCATAAATTAATTTTGCTATTTTTGTGCACTATGAAAATAATTTATTTCTATTCCGCTTTGAACAATTATTTTCAAGTATTTATAATTTTTTTTCTGAATGAATATTTCTAATTAGTATATGGTATGAAGTTAGTAGAAATAGATAGACATTCTTGCGTTAAAAAGATTTCCTCACGAGAAATTAAAAAAAAAAAAAAAATGAAATCAATTCATACAATTTAGTAGAATCACGAGTACCAAAGTATACAAACTAAATATTAACCAATTCCTCATTAGAGAAACAAAATGTGCTTCTGTCTTTTCTTTTCCAAGATCATCTGATGGGATATATATGTATATATATATAAGGAAAAGAATATTTCTTGGAGATCTTACAAATTCTGCAAACTCTAGTATTTCGCTTTGTAAGAAAAGAAAGCGGGAAATGCAAAAATGGCAGGCACTTTGTTGATATGTCATATTTTTGGATTTGAAAGCACATTTCTTATTCCATTCTGCACACGACCTTATCCGAGTTTGCACACAGGGCTTCCGATATTAGGTTTTCTGAGCTTCACCAAATGCCTTAAGAAGAAACCATAATGCTTAGATTTTCAAGTCGAAACAACCATTTTAACAATGTGCACTCTTGTAACCGTTGTAAGAGCATGAAATAAAAAAGCTCCATAAGTTCATTATGTATTTTCAAAGGGAGTCGGCTACCAGTATTAATGTAATGTTAAATTGCTAAATTTTATGTACCTTTCTCTCAAGGAGTTTTAATGATAAAAACTTACAATTTTCAGTGTTTTAAAGAGGTATCTAAGAGTCTACTGAAGTGAAGCTTTGAGCTAATTCTGTTTATTTCATAATTTGTTAAATTTTTACCAATAGCAACTTTATGAGAAAAATACTTTTTTTTCCCATTAAAACAGTTGTTAAGGAAAAAATGCGAGTCCTAAAGTAAAAACTTATCTTCATTATAATTATGAGTGTAAAAATAAAATGTGGTGAAAATTTCGAAGTAAGATGAAAAGTAGTTTTGAAGAAAAAGGAACATAAAACCGCGTTTGATAGTAAAATACGGTCATTTTTATACATTCCTCCCCATTACTATCAAAACTAAGTTGCTATTAATCGACATAGAAACATGAATTCAGTGTCGTTTGAATGCTCATAATTTGCATATTTTTAGAATATAAAACTGAAAAAATATTTTGAAAAAGGTTTTGGGGTACCAATTCTCCTTAAATATCGGATACAGAAAATTTATAAACTATAGGGGAGGGTTTACCCGAACACCCCCGAGTTATTATCAGTCCCAGCGAAGCAGCAGTGAAATTTAAAAAAAGGATACATTTAAAAAAAATGAAGTTTTGTAACTTGTGATTAGTCGAAGACCAGCTTATTTCTTTTATTGTAAATAATTTTAACTTATTCTGACACTATCCACCTATAAACTACGATGGTTATTCCACTTTTTTAAAAAATATTTATTTAAGGTTATAATTATAGAAATAAAAAACGTGCTTTTGGGCAAAGGCGGGTATAGGATTTAATCGTATATTTATTTAAAATTTCTTGAATCATGTGCAGACTTAATTTTCTCTTTCAATAGGATAAGTATAACTTCAAAAAGTTATTTTTTAGGATGGCAATTAATTAGTCTATTAGTTAACTCAGTTATTTCTTTGTGTTTTATAAACAAATGTACTGACTTAAAATTGGATAAGTACAACTGTTTTTTTATATAATAGCAGATAGCTAGTCAACTATTTTAATCATTTATAACTTCATATTTGATTGGAAAATGTACCAAACCACAATTAGTTAAGTTTACCCACTTTGGGCTCAATGGTAGGGCAAAGCGGGTTTTTCACATGTTTGTCAAGTTTGATAATAAATAAATATTGGGTTTGAAATAATACAAAAATCGCAGTTTTTATTTTGAAGTTCAAGAACTCTGCTAGGAATTAAAACCGAAATTGTTGCGATTACAATCCAAAAACTACAATTTTCGAGCGTTCTTCGAAAACTTACCCGCTTTGCGCCACCCTCCCCTATGTCTTTCGTGTTATCACGACATAGTCTTATTAGCAAAACACAAGCAAATATTGTTTATAAAATACTTTTTTTTTTGAGAACATCGCAGATGAAATAAATCGCTTGAAAACATCGTAATCAAACTGTCTAGCTTCTACTTTTATTCAAGAGCACGTTTGATTTGAAGATTTACTGTTGTCATTAAATATTTGAATATTTGTGAGTTGAAGAACATCTTAATCAAACTTTCCAAACTTTTAGTTTTGCATCTCTAATGGACTGTCATAGACCTTTATTCAGGAGTGGATACAGAGGGAGGATAATGGGGGTCATTACCCCCCCCCCCCCAATCTGTCAACACTATGTATCCACACTGTGTCCATATAATTTATGCATAAAATGTAAACGATTGCAGTACCTTTTTAATTCATTAAAAAATTTTAAAGTAATTATTTGAAAGATTGTTTTTTTTTTCATTGCTTATGAAATTAATTAGTTAGATTTTTGTCCTATTAAGTACATTATTTCTAGCCGATTTGGTGCTTTTTATCGACACCCAAGCAGTTTCAGAAATTTTTCACACCCAAAATCGTAGGTTCGTTCGTAGAAGAGGGAGGAGGATCCTTAGCATGACTCACCCCCTAAAATGGTCTTCTTTATCCGCCCCTGCATATCTTATGTCCCATACTTTTACATAAAATCTTCTGAACCAGTTTTCACAAAACTTGACATATACTGTCTGCCTATGGTTTCTATGGAGTTGGCAAAAAGCCAGTTTTGACGACTCTATCTGAATGAGGGAGAAGATGAAAATTATGATGCTCATGTTTCGTTCATTTCAATGTGACTCTGTAGTATTTTGTGGCTAACGCACATCTGTAACAAGCTGTCATTTCTAAAAACTAACTGGTGCGTCCATTTCCGCCTGAAAACCGGATGTTTGCCTTCCCATCTCATCGGTGGTCAGACAGTTCGTTATTCACGTCACCGTTAAATAGTTTTATCTATAAAAACCATGCGTGGTCTACTGTAAAGCTTATAGTCCATAAAATATTAATGGGTTTATTCATAGATGAGCCTTTTTTTTTAAATAAATAAGCTAGATTTTCTCTTATTTTTAGTTAAAAGCAAGATATTGGAATGTTTAAAATTTTGCCGATTAACATACTTAATTTTTAACATTACTAAAATGTCGATCTCAACAATTTGTGTTTTTGAAGTAAAACGAAGCATTTAAATTGTTTTCCATGCAGATGCTGGAATGTTATAAAGCACATTAACCAATCTAATGAAATAGAGTTACAAAAAAAAAAAAAAAAAAAACTTTCATAGTAATTAATTACTTCGCTGATTTGTACAGATAGCACAAAGGTACTTTCTTATAATTTTCTAAGTATTTCTGACAGGAATCTCAGTCAACGATCAAAATGTTTTTGTTCATTGTATTCCCAAAATATAGAAATTCAGCTCACAATCAGGGTGGAATTTGTTAAATTATTCCAGTTAGCATCATTAGAATACATTGATTTATGTTAGAGCATTATTGATTTCAATAATTTCATTTATCACAATAAATGAATAATGAAAAAATGGTATATGCATGAGTACAGAGTACACAATTGCAGTATCGAAGTATTTTCTAGTTTTGTTTTCAACTGTAGTATGAAAATTGACAACGGAAATAAAGTCTGTATTTCAACGCAAATTTTCTATGGAATCCAAAAATGTTCATTTGCGTCCTTGCTGTGCTTTAAATATCTCGTTTATCGCTCAATTTTTGATTTAATTCTGGGGAAAAGTAAGAGTATGGTTTTTTGCTATTCACTGACTATTGAAAATGACTAACTTAGCAGAAAGAGGTGCGGGAGAAATTGTCACAAAATAACTTGGTGCATCATTTTTTACGAGTTATGGTAGATGTGTTTTTGTGCTCCAATTAAATTCCTCTTTGAGATTCTAACAGGGCTGTAGAGTCGGAGTCGAAGATTCGGATTCGAACTGATTAGGGGGTAAAGGAGTCAAAGTTGGGGGTGAAAGGTTCAAAATTTCAAGTGTGGGAGTCGGAGTCGACTTAATAACATCAGGGAGTCGTTTTCCCCCAGAGTTCGCAACTTTGCCAGTGCTTACGGCGTCGGAGTCAGAGTTGAAGTTGGGCTGATTTTTTGGGTAAAAGAGTCCGGAGTCAAAGACTCTAAAATTCCCAGAGTCGGAGTCGGAGCCGCTAGCGATCATTTTCCCCCCGACTCCGTAGTCCTGGATTCTAAAGCGTATTACCTCTTTATTACTAATAATAAAGCAGAAAGTCTCTCTGTCCGGAGGATGTCTGGATGTCTGTAGGATATCTGTAGGATGTCTGTGACGCGCATAGCGCTTAAACTGTTCGGCCGATTTTCATGAAATTTGGCACGAAGTTAGTATGTAGCATGGGGGTGTGCACCTCGAAGCGATTTTTCGAAAATTCGATGTGGTTCTTTTTTATTCCAATTTTAAGAAAAAAAACTATCATAAATTACGAAATTATCGTAACGTGGAACCGTAACATGGGCACAAGCCAGTTGGCGAGATACGAAATTATCATAACGTGGAACCGTAACGTCGGTACAAGCCAATTGGCGAGAAAATTCACCATACATTATTTGTAAATATGCAAGCGAACCAAAAGACCTTTAATTTTTCTATTACGGGCGAAGCCGTGCGGGTGCCACTAGTTTGTAAATAAATTTAGTCATTTGACAATATCGTCTGCACATAAGTTTATTATTTTTTTATTTTGCTGTTTCCGTCTTGATGTTGCAAAGCAACGTAGGTGTATTTGTATGTTTAAATTCCTCGGTACTTTTTTTCCTGTTATTTTTATGCAAAATAATTTTGGTAATAAATACTTTTAAAAGATAAATCCTTTCCTAGAGGTGATTGCTCCGCGTTTTATTTGTGAAGTAAAAGGGAAAAAAGACCTTAAATTGAGTAATTCGATGAGGATTCAGACCAATTCATCAAAGGAACCTTTTTCAATTCCCTGTTTTTCAATGCATTGGTACACTGATGTTTGAACGCAAAATCTTGGCTTTTTTAAGGCTTAAATACATGCTTGGAAAAAAAATAGCTTTACCACCTATTGCATTTTTAATTGGAAATTTTTGCCTGCAAGGATTTCTTAGGTCTGATATAACTGGCTACCTCCTCCAAGTCAAGCGTAAAATATTTATTTGCCATTGCTATAAAATTATAAATATTTTATCACTTCCATTAACAAAATAAAACCTTTACAAAGGATATCCGAGCTTCAACTTACAAACCCACTCTTGAGTGTCTGTCTAATAACAAAAAACAAAACTTCAAAAGAACGTTTTTTTTTTCTCTTCCGCTTTTTTCAAGTAAAAAATTCTAAAAACGAATGGCTTATGTTTGCTTTTCGTCAACAGGACGTTTCACAGACGTGAGCGAAGAGGTGTTAGCAAGAATGACAAGTACGTGGTTAGCTTGAGTTGAGAAGTTTTTCCCTGTCTCTCTTATTTCTTCTCTACCTCACCAGAAATATTTTGGTGGTATGAGAGGCTGAGATTTTTTTTCTGAAAGAGAAAGGAAATCCTTCTTTTGTTTGTCCGGTTTTTCTTCTTAAGTGGAGTTAAATCTCCGCCAAGTTTATATTTGTTGTTCAAATTTTTGGGATTTATTAAGATATCAGACTACGTTCGGAGACATTTTTTTGAAAAATAACTTGGAAATTTTTCTTAAATGTTATTTTTTAACTACATATGTCTCAAAACGATGAAAAACATGAAAAAACAATCCTTCAAAATATTATGTAAAAAAAAATTGGATGTATTTCAAGAAAAATAGCGAAAAAACTTGTCTTACGCTAACAGTAATGGACAAAATTTAGTTCTAATCGCACATTAATCCTTATAGTAATACATTTGTATGACACTTATGAGTGTTTTGCTTTTAAAGATGTCTTATTTTTCAAAATAGTCCTGAAATATAGCTGAACAAAGTTCCTATACTGGTATTTTTTTTCAAAACAAATGCTTTTGTTTTAACTTATCCACATAAAAATATGACTTGATTCTGAAATTCAGCTTAGCTTTTAGAGGAAAACATTACAGAATACTATAGCATATTACAGAAAACTATCTCAGAAAATTTCATATCAATACTTGAATAACCTATTGAGATATCATTGTTACAGTAGACAGCTTTCTTCAATAATGTCATTCTTCATAAAGCGCATTTAAATGCAACTTCCAATCTGGAGTTTGGTGAAAAACTGTTATAATGGTAGCTCCAGTTGTAGTTCACGTAGAGTAAAAACTAAGACAATTTTGGAAAGCTAATGAATCAGACTACAAAACGGAATCATAAAAAAAATTACGAAGATTTCATCGAAAATGTCGATTTTAACGCAGTCGGATACCTTAAGCTTCGAATAAGATGTTAAGATTAAAAAACTGGAATTTAAATTTTTATTTAAAAAACTATACTATTATACTAAAAGCAATTCTTAATTTTTTACCCACTACAATAATATCTAATTATCTAATTACTTATTTTTTTTTCTTTTAATTTCTTTGAAGCATTATAATGTCCGTCAAGTTTCCTTACGTTGTTTAAAATATTTTCATTTCGTTCTTGCTTTGTTTTACGCGGTTTCATGGACCAATGTTAACAAAATAAGACTTCAACGTCCCCAAAAATATCTTTGCTAATTCCGATGCTACATAAAATAAAAGTTACGGGCCAAAACCTACGGACATTTTGGATTCGCAACCATTTTTCGTGTTACAAATATATTAATTTTTAGATACTCTTTGTTTCAATTACGCAAAACTATCCAATGGAAGAACATATAGATAGTCTTGAAAAATGCTGAAATATTTAGGAACTTCAAAAATGTGTGTGCTTTGAGTTCGTTTTTCAATCGATTTTTCTCTGTTTTTCTGCGGATAAAGTAGACATCAATGCAATTCGAATCGTTAATAACCTCAAAAGAGAGAGTTTGAAGTGCCATTGCCGAAATTTCACAGAAATGATGTTATCTCAGATTTTTTGCCACGAGCTCAATTTTTCACATTGATAGCTTAAACTGAAAAAAAAAAAGCAAACTCTACACATTGTCAATATATTTTTCCCTAACTTACTTATTGTTATAAGCTGCATCAGTAGAAAAAGACAGTAGCTGCGAATGTTGCCTACAAATTGAGAAATTCGTAGTACCGAAACTAGCTAACTACACAAAACGCAATAAACCTAACATGTTTTTATTGAATCCTGAAAACTTACCTATCATGTAATTAGCTGGTTTATAGCAAGCGATTCTCAATCAGTCGCCCGACGAACCGGCACTGGTCCTCAGAAAACTTATACCAGTCCTTAGAAGTTTTTGCTCATCCCAATAAAAAAAAAATACGAAATAAATAAATGAAATAAAAACATAGTAATGATACCTTTTCGACACTTTTGTTTTTACGTTAATTTTTTGATTGTTTCAAGGAACTTTTCTATGATTTCTCTTCAAATGGTTAATTACTTAACAGAATAATTACTTATCCTAACGTTTAAAAAAGTTTGTGACAGTTTTTTGATACCAAGTAAAGTTTTATTTATTTACTGTTTTATTTATTATTAAATTTTTTAAAAAATCGCTAGTTCGCCATTTTTTTTTCGAAACCTTTCGCCGGTCCGCATCTTAAAAAAGGTTGAGAAACGCAGGTCATAGCCATGTTTGTGTTTCGTTTCACTCATAAGTTTCATGCCATTACTAGGTAATTCAGCAAGTACCAAACTAGAAGTGGGCATTAGCAAAAAAAAAACTATCAACATATCAATTGATTTTGAAGCTCTCTCGATACAGAACTATGTGTGGTTCCGGAGGCTCTGGGGTATCAGCTGCGCTCGTGGGTTTTATTTATACCAGTGCCCTGAGTGTTATTTCCTCCCTTTGTGCTGCAAATCTTTCCTTTTTTGCCCTCAATGTACAATAGTTAAAAAATTCCAGCATCTCGAGGCAGTGGAACCAAATACTTCCATAAAGTTTATCAACTAGGACAAGTCAACAACATAGAAAAATTTTGTAGTAAGTTACCGCCCTAAGAAAGTGCTAAGGCAGAAATACCTAAAATACACCGCCAGCTCAGTTGTTCCATCCGAGGATGGCAGTTTCGTGTTTTTTAGCACTCAACAGACTGGAATAAGAAGCAACTGAGCTGGAGGCGGAAAACCTCTTAAAGGAGCCAAGAGAGCCAAACAAACTGGCAGCTAATATAGAATTAGCACACCAGACGAGTGACCGTAGCAATGGTGCTGTTCAACTCGAAGATTGAAGGCGAGGCAGGTATTTAATAGTAATTTGATGGAATAACTGATCTGGCGGTGTATTTTATGTAACATCGAAATATGTTCCTCAAACAGTTTTGCAGCGCTAAATTGTTCTTTCCGGAACGCAAATATTCAGAGGGGCGGAGAGTTGCAAATTAAAATATCGTTTTCGTCGTGCTTTGTTCGTCGATGGATAAGGGGGGGGGGATTCTTCAGAAAAAGTACTGAATCCTAATGTTTTAACAATACCTTCCAAGTTTCATGGGAGGAGGGGGTCCGGCAAATAAATTGACAAGGGCCCGTCTTGGGTCTCTCGGCGACCCTGATTAAGGGACATTAAAAAATCCCAAACACTAAATATATTCTTAAGTAGCTAAATGAGACAACCATTATTTCATATAGCTTTAATTTCAGCTCAAACATTTGAAAAACAGCGTTATTTGTTATATTTTGAAGGGATTTTAAAAAATGTCCTTTTTTGGAAGATTTCAGATTTGAAAAGAAAAAAAAAAGTCTGTTTTTTTATTTATTTATTTATTTTTTTGGTGATAAATTAGGGCTTTCGAATAAAATAAAAACAAGAATTACTTGGAATAGTATGCCAAAATGGCGTTCCGCTAAAAAAAAAAAAAAAAAAAAAAAAAAAAAAAAAAAAAAAAAAAAACGGAACAGCGTTCATGGGCCTTTTGGCTCTACTATTCTCAATCCATCACTAAATCGGATTATTTTCCTTGCCCCAAAACATTTACTTTATTTCAAACTCACTTTTGCTGGAAAGCAAGGAGCCACTTTAAAAGTCTAATTTATATTACCAAGCGGTGCTATAAATATTAAATCTCTCTCCTTGAACTTCACACAAAGGGAGTTTCTTTGCGAGATTGCTTGAGGAAACGTAACCATAATTTTTATTTGAATATGCTTTTTGACAAGTTTAGTGTTTATGGTTGTCTGGCTAAAGTTGCATTTGCTTTGTAGTTTATTTAGAGTGAGCATTTTGGCTTCAATTCTTAGTTGCAAATCTGAATTTTGAATTCAACTTTAGAAAAATTGCTTTTTATTGCTTTGAAAAGAATGCATTGCAAGTGCATACAAAAATGTCTCGGGAGATTAATTTTAATACGTATACATTGAAGTGCATTTTGGATTTTACAATTCTTCTGTAAGTTGGGGAGCCGAATGGATTTTCAAAAATGGATAAGGGTCAATGAGCGTAATTTATCAATGAGAGCAGTAAACTTCAAACTTTTTTGATCGTATATCCTTAAAAGAAAAATAATAATAAATTACACCTATAATTAAGATCTTTGGTTCAAAACCAAATTTATTTCTGTATTGTGTTTTAATTACTATCATTGCCAAAAATTCTACTTCATGTAAGTATCTACAAATGTACTCACTAAAATTTTCTGCTTACCCCTCGAGGTACGTGTAGCCCACATTTTAGAACACTGATTTTGAGGTACCGGGTAAAGTATAAAATTTTAAACTTGTACTACTACATAGTAAACTTGACTAAGTAAAGAGTCGAAATAACTTACTAAATAATAATGATATTGATAATACTTATAATAATGACGATAACTGCATAGTAATAATAATAATAATGATGATAATATCAGAATAATAAAAATAAAAAATAATAATAATAACAATAACAATAATGGTAAAGTAATATTAATGATAACGTAATAGTCATAGTGATAATACTAGTAATAAGGATTAAATTTTTAAAAAACGAAGAAATAATAATGGAGAAATAATGACAATGATAAAATAGTACTAATAATTATAATTATTTACAAAAAAAATTGCTATCAATAAGAAAAGGGAGGCTAGTCATTAAAGATTATGATCCAGAACTTTGACAGTTTGCCAGTGGCGAGTTGGAGAAAATTTATCGGTCGCGTTTTTTTCTAGTTGCCACTTTTTTGAAAGTGGCGTTATCCATTTTTTTCCTTTTTAAACATGTACTAATCTTTAGAATCAATTAATAAAAAATAAATGTATTATTAAACATTAGCTACTAGAAAACACATCTATTAATTTTTATCACTAAAGCAACAGTCTCTTATATTATTATTACAATGGTTAAAAATTATGACTGTTAAAATTGTGTTTATAAATAGTGTCACATCTTCATTTATAATGTTGTGAAGTTAAGCCAAAGTAGAAACTTTAATGATAACTTCAAATGCTTCTCAAATTTAAATTAATCTTTTAGTATTACTACTCCTACACAAAAAGTAATAAAAGCAAAAAACATGTAAATGGAAAGCGAATATTTTGAATTTTTCATTTTAAATTTGTACGAGGCATCTGCAGCCATTATTTTGATTAAAGTAAAGAGAATCGGGTAGAATACTTGTAGCATGATAAAAAGCCATTTTGTGATTTTACGCTTTGGTAGACGCCAGTTCATTATTCTAAACAATTCTTTCCATTTTTTTTTTCATTTCTCTTTCGTCTTCCGTACATTAAGAGTTTTGAAACCAATTTATTTCACTTGCTGGAAGACATAAAAATCAAATGTCTGGAGTAATCTTTGGCGGTTTCATTTACGAAGTGCTTACTGGGCACGTTGGGTTATTGAGGGCGGTTGGAGCTTTTCTGAGTTTCAGATATCAAAGTTTAGTATCATCTTGATTTATATTATCTTTTGTTTCGTTTCAATTTTGTGCTTGGTTAATCAACAGTACGCCGCGGAGACTAGTTTTGCCTTAATAAATCACGATGCATTCTCTCCCGTTAGCCATTTTAAAAGTGTCGAATGAATCAGAATGAAATTAATATGGTTTTGATCTTTCTGTGTTCAAACAGAATTGTCTCTTTGGTTAGAGATGAATTGACGAAGTTCTTTTTATGTTAGAAAAAGAAAACGGTTGGTTTGTTATTAAATGTCCGAAGTAAAACCGAACTTACGTAATAAAAGAAAACTACAATACAGCAAAAAAGAGAGAGGGGAGAGAGAAAAAGGTAACCTAGGAGAGAATAATAAGTCTGCTCGTACAGCAACTAGAGCTGCTACATCGATTTAAAAAAAAATGATGTTCCAAATTAAAACATTAATGGTACCGATACATCGACTGAAAACATCGGATGTTTTAAAGTATTGATGCCGTGACCTAAAGATGAACATTGGAAACATTTTCTTAGTTCCAGGTGCGTGTAGGAGACTACTTTTTATTTTAGTAGCCACATTTTTTCCAAACCAAAAACAAAGTGTTTCCAACAAAGAAAATAGCTTTTATATTGCTACTGAAAAGTAAAAATTATCAGTTTAAATAAAAGTTAAAATAGTAAACTGATTGAATTCGTTAATTCAGTAATAAACTGTTAATTCTGCGAACAGGAAAAAATGTTGATGAGAGTGAATTTCTGGATGTATCAAGAACAAATGTTAACACAATGGGAATGGGAACGAAAAATTATATCAAAATGAACAAAAAAACAGCCTAATAATTAAGATAAGTCACAAATTTTTAAAAAGACAAGAAATTTTACATTGAAACGTTCTATTAAGCTATGAAATGAAAGTATGTGGAGTAAGATATGGGAATGGAGAATTTTTTCGCCAATATGGCATGTTCTACGTCAGTTGTGCTAAAGCTTTTTTTTTTTTTAACTGGGGGGACGAGCAGGGTTGCCAGATTTAAGAAGAGTAAATACGGGACAGGCTTCTAGGAGTGAATGGGGGGAGGGGGGTATTTTTGAGGTTGAGGGCAATTACTGGATACGGTATATTTTTAAAGGGTCGTCTCTTCATGATAAATCTGAAAAAATCTCCCCCAATCGTAACAAAGCATTAAATCTTACAAAATGTCACCGATCAAAGCATAAAAATCGGTTTCATTGCGATTGACGACGCATGCGCAGAGATATATCATCAACATTAGTCAATGAGCAAACAGGAAGCAATCATTCGGCTGCTCATTGGGGTGGTTCGAAAAAATTGATTTCTTTATTTCGGAATCGCGTTACCTCTCAAAAATTGTATTTGGAATCCTCAATTGGAGAAAATAATAAAAAAGTTTGTGCATGCGCCTTAAATTGGGCTAAAATCTCTTGCCCAATTTAAGGCGTACCTACGCGCGAATTAAAGATCTTATGCAAAAGCTACAAAATATTTTTTAGGTTCAATCTACGCTATATACTGACAATTTACGGCTGTTGCCATCATGAATAAATACATAAAATAATAATTTTATTAGTTTTTAAAAGTCTCAATTTTTAGCATATTTTTTCAAATTTTTCAGCCCCAAGAGCGAACTGAAGATGTCTCAACTTAGAATTCTTTAATTATTATTCTTCCCCAATTGAGGATACCAAACTACAATTTTTGACAGTCAACGCGATTCCAAAACAAAGAAATCGATTTTTTCGAACCACCTTACTCCTCATCGTCTGCCGCCAAAACTAAAACCAAATTAAAACGAAAATAGCTTTTGCGTTTGCTGCCTCATGATTTTCTCATTGCTTTTTATTTCACATCTTTTGTTTTGCTTTCTTTTTTTTTCCTTAAAATAATGTCTCGCTTTGTAAAATATTGTTATTAGCTAAAATACGGGACTTTAAGCCGTCCCGTATGGAAGTTCCTCGGGAAGCGAGACAATTTTTCAAAATACGGTACTGCCCCTTGAAATCCGGGACGTCTGGCAACCCTGGGGACGAGCCTTACATTAAGAAGATTGTTGCTTATAAAATTTTAATTCGTTTGATTTTTTTCCCAGATAAAATGAGGAAGCTCGAGAAAGGCAGGAAAATTGCAAACCAGTAATCGTTGCCATTTGTTCATTTTATCCATACGAAGTTTCCATCTGTCTTTTAGACACCAATTTCTGGCCATTTGGTTTCGAATTTGCAGCAATCGTTTTCAATAGAAAATGGAAATAACTGGTTGTTTTGAAAATTTGGAGAACATAGTTTTAGATTCGTATTAATAGAAAATTGTACAACATGCCCGTAGGCCATTGGTTGGGCAGCATCGCTCAGTGTCATGATGATTCTTCTCAGAGAAGTCGACTAAGAAAGCTACATTACATTTCGAATTCAGAATAAATGTTAACAGATTTATCAATGAACTTCACGGCATAATTTACTTTTGGATATTTCTTTTCAAAAAAACTTCGTACGAACATAATTATTTTAACAGAAATTTAGTTTTCAATTACAGAATGGAAAAAAAGCCCAAATTTATATTTATTTATCAAAATGAATCAAAAAGAAATTTTTGTGGAAGCGTTCGATATTTGGGTATATAGCGATCTTGATAAATTGGCATGAAACTTTTGGCACAAAAGCCTGCGCGAGGAACGTTTTTCCTTTGCATACGTAAACATAGAGTAGAAAAATATTCATTTGCACACGGTTATCATAAAGCATCCGGATTACCAAAATAAAATTATAGTTGCCAAAAATTTGACGACCGCTCTTATTTCCCAATTCTATCCCCAACCTTATGTGTACAGTCGGATCCAGACTTACGCGAGGGATGCGTTCCAAGACTCCTCACGTAAGTCGAAATTTCGCGTTGTGGAAAATGGGTGTGTATACGATTTTTCTAATAACATACCCAATTGTTTTAGATATAGTTAAATGCCTTTCAAACTGTTTTAGACAATTTTTAACTATATATTACCGTTTCTTACATAAAGAGCTGAATTTTTACCGTATTTTTTTAAAAAGATGCATTATTCAACATAAAAAATAGTTAAGATGCACAAAACCAATGAGCAATGGAAGAGAGAGAGAGAGAGAGAGCACGGTACGTACAGTATGTAGTAATAATAACGCACTGCAATGTAATTGTACTACAGTGAAACCTGTGTAAGTTGACCACATGCGGTGCACTACTTTAGTGGTCAACTTAAGCAGTGGTCAACTTATAGATGTTGAATTATATGATAATGAAGTGCCCTTCTCAGTCAAAATTATTACCACGTAATGATAATTCTCTAGTATTATATTTTCATCCATATTTTTAATGTCTTTTAATTCTTAAATTTAATTATTTTATTTCTATTTAACACAAACTGCCGAATGGCAACACGTAATTAAAAAAAGTGAAAAAGACGCACGAGATCGTGTTCCACGAAATTTGGTCTTGAGAAAATAAAAATGACGACTTCTTGAAGTATACAGTGGCTCCCAAAAGTGTTCGTACACCTACGACTTTCAATGAAATAGGCCCCTATCCATTGGTTAGAATTAATATTTCGGAATAGGTATTTTATTATAAGATCTATGATCTATTTTTAACAAAACTACATGAAAAGTTTTAATAAAACATTAAAACTTAATTTTTTAAAAATCAAAAACCAAAAAGTGCCGGAAATTTTATCTCACAAAAGTCTTTGTACGCTTTGAAAAAAATGTCAAAAAATTAGTAAATAATTTAACTTTTAACTAAGTTATTATTTAGTAGAATACCATGCAGTAACAACAACTGCTTTTAAGCGTCTGGGAATAGATTTCATTGTTTTTTCTTGCTTTTTTTGTGCAATTTCTGAGTAAGTGTTCAGTCGCACTACTAGTCTTACTGTTTCTAGTTCGCTTTTCGTTTTAATGGTGTATTTTCGAAATCTAGCCACCAAATATCTCCAAATATGTTCCATTAAGTTCAAATCTGGCGATTGAGGACATATTTCTAAGCTAAAGGACAAATTTTAAGGCAACAAACGCGAACGTGTGCTTCTTATCATTATCTTGATAAAAAAACAAAGTTGTTTCCGATTACCAAATTTTGGGCTAATAATTTAAAATTGTTTTTTAAAATATTTAAATGAACAGCATAATTCATTATTTCACCAAAAAATTCCAAATTTCCAAGTCCTGATGCTGAGATGCACCCTCACACAAGAACACCTTCACCGTCCTGATTAACTGATCCAACTAAGTTCTTAAGATTCAATTCCTCATTTTTTTCTTCCATTTACAATTATACAAAAATTTCTCCCAAAATGTTGAATTTATTTTCATCTATAAGTAAGACGATGTTCCAAAACGTTTTGAGCTTATTTATCATAGATTTTACGACGGAAAGCGCAAGCTTACTGTTTTTCGCACGAACAAGAAAATTTCTGCGAGAAGAGGTCCCATGTAATCCAGCTATCAGAAACCTTGGCGAATAATTTTAGGTAAAAATTAAACGTAAAATGTTTTATTCAATTCTGCAGAAACTTTTTCAGTTCTGAAATGTGTATTTTTCATGTTTTTTTTAGCTGTAAACCTCCAATTACGCTTTGTTAACTTTGCCAGTTGACCTTTTCTTACCTTGTTTTCGATCCGATTCTTGTCTTTAAAGCATTTTTTCAAGCACTTCACTATAGAACGGTATAAATTAACCAATTTAGAGACATTTCAAACCAATTTACGGCTACTGTGAGGGAAAAAATCAAATTTCGATTCGTGTTTGTTGTTTTCTACGCATACCTGCCATTTAAAAATAATAAGCAGAATATTAGGGAATAAATACACAAAAAATGAAAGGCAAATGACTTTATAGTATCATTACAATGCAAAAATAATAAAAAAACCACATATGATAATGTTAATTATGAATTTATTCGAAAATATTTCAGTGTACGATGACTTTTGTGGCGTATCTTTTCTTTGTCTCTTCGTTTTTTGACAAATTTTAAAAATAAAATGTGGAAATATTTTGAAAAGAACTACTGGGTTTCATTTAGAATAACATAGGAATGATGTGAAAAAAAAATTGGACTTCATATTCGAATTCAGTTTTGCGTTATTTTGGTTTTACTTCAAAATTTCAAGGTGTACGAAGACTTTTGGGAGACACTGTATGTGATGTAAATAAAGTTTTGTCGATTTTTATAAAATAATGGAGTCAAATTCTTATACAAAATTAGGGTGTTGTTATAAACCTTCCCAACACTCTCAGTGGTGACCCACGTTTTTGACAAGAAAAAAAAGGAAAAGAAAAAGAAGACGGACAATGCTTTATTCTATGGTATGCTCTTCACTTAAAGTCATTCACTTGAAGGGAAATGCTCTGGCCTAAATTTTATTTTCGTGTAAAGATAAATTTTATCTTTGACTAATTTTTTTTGTTTTAATTTAATTGCATTTCTTTATTTTACTTGTAAATTCTCAGTAAAATTTTAAAATGTCGGTAGAAAGTTTAGATAATGTTGAATTTACCAATAATACTGTACAAAGTGACTCAGTTTTGAGAGTTGCAACCAGATTACCTTCACTATGGAAAAGTAATATAACAGTTTGGTTTATTGAAGTGGAGGCTAGTTTCAATGTTTCACGTATAACAAATGATGAGACGAAGTATAACTACTTGTTATCCGCCATTGACGCAGATACACTTAGCGCTGTTACGGATTTAATTATAGCTCCTCCAGAGGGAAATAAATATCAAGCTTTAAAAGATAGATTAGTTAAAGAGTTTTCCGATTCGCAATCAAGCCAAATACGGAAACTTTTGTGTGAACTTACATTAGGTGATAAAAAACCATCTGTTTTACTTCGGCAAATGAAAGAACTTGCACGAAATTCAATTACTGACGAATTTTTAAAAACCATTTGGTTAGAGCGTTTGCCAACACATATTCAAGCCATTTTATCAGCATCAACTTCAGAGTTGACTGAACTGTCCATTTTAGCTGATAAAATTCATGAAATAAAAATGGAGCCATCAGTTTGCAAAATTTCAGAAACACTAAAACATAGTGAACAAACGACGCAAATATCAAATTTGCAAAATCAAATTGAGCATTTAACCATGCGAGTTTCTGAATTAACTAAAATAGTATCAAAACGTTCATTTTCAAGAGGTCGTAGTAATCATAGATATAGGTCCCAATCTAGGAGTAGACGAGTTCCAACACCCTCAGATAATCAAAATACATCTGAGTTTTGTTTTTATCATGAAAAATTCGGCGATAAGGCATTTAAATGTCGCCAACCATGCAGTTATGATGCAGTTCAAAAAAAACTTGCCATAGCTGCTATGTCTAATAACGATATTTACCCTGACATAGCAGCACATAAACAGTGTAGATTACACATAATGGATAAAAGTACGGGATTAAATTTTTTGGTTGATAGTGGCAGTGATATTTCTTGCATTCCTGCCCATTTTTCATTCAAAGCAAAAACTCCCATCACTTACGTGTATGCTGCGAACAATTCAAAAATAGCTGTGTACGACCACAAGGTGTTAAATATCAACATGGGATTGCGTAGAATATATCAGTGGCCATTTGTTGTAGCAAATGTTTCTTGCCCAATTCTAGGAGCAGATTTTTTACAAAATTTTTCACTACTAGTGGATTTAAAGAAGTCGAGATTAATTGATTCACTCACTGGTTTGACAACGAAGGGAGAGTTAACTAAAACTCAATATAGTGGAATTAAATTAGTCTCGGATAATATGGTGTACAAAGAATTATTTAAAGATTTTCCCGAGTTATTGAATCCTATCTCAAATTTCAAAAAACCAGTCAGTCACGATACTGTCCATTATATAGAAACAAAAGGACCGCCTTTATTTTCTAAGCCCCGACGTTTACATCCAAAGGTATTAATCGAAGTTAAAAAAGAATTTCAATACCTTATGGATCAAGGAATATGCCGTCCTTCAAAATCTCCTTGGGCTTCTCCTATTCACGTGGTACCAAAAGCGGATGGATCTTACCGTATTTGTGGTGATTATCGAAGGTTAAATTCGGTCATTGTGCCTGACCGTTACCCTGTGCCACACATACACGATGTAACGAACATTTTACACGGCAAGAAAATTTTCTCTAAACTCGATATTGTTAGGGCATATTTTCACATTCCAGTTTTCAAAGATGATATTCAAAAAACTGCAGTTACCACACCGTTTGGTAGTTTTGAGTTCTTATATTTAAATTTCGGTTTAAAATGTGCAGCAAATACGTTCCAAAGATTTATTAACGAGGCACTTTCAAATGTAGACTTCGCTGTTGCTTATTTAGACGACATACTAATTTTTTCCGAAAATGAAACGGAACACTTAGAACACATGAAAATTGTATTAGGTAGGCTTGCCAAATATGGTTTAAATGTTAATATTTCCAAAAGTGTTTTTGCTCAAACTGAAGTATCATTTTTAGGACATGATATTTCTTTTGAAGGAATTAAACCTTTAAAATCAAAAGTTGAAACCATTCAAAATTATCCTAAGCCAAAAACAATATCAGAGCTTCGACGATTCATTGGATTAATAAATTATTTTAGAAGATTTGTTAAACATGCAGCAAGACTGCTTACCCCTTTAACAGATCAAATAAGAGGATGTAAAAAGAATGATAGCACTCCTATTGAATGGTCTCCAATTTTGAATGACGCATTTGAGAAAGCTAAACAAAGTTTGATTGGCGCTGCATTGGTCTTTCCCTCGCAGGATGGGCAGTTAGCATTACACACTGATGCTAGTGATTTCTCCATTGGTTCAACCTTAAGTCTGCAGACTGAAGAAGGGTTGAAACCAATAGCATTTTTTTCAAAAAAACTGAATACTGCTCAGCTAAAATACTCGGTTTTTGATAGGGAATTATTAGCCATTTATGAATCAGTAAAATATTTTCGACATTTCATCGAGGCGAAAGAATGTATAATATACACTGATCACAAACCAATAAAATTTGCTTTTCAAAAGAAACGAGATACCTACACAAATAGGCAAAGTAGATGGTTATCCTTTATCTCTGAGTTTACAACTGACATTGAATATTTGCAAGGTAGCTCAAATGAAGCAGCCGATGCCCTTTCTCGAATAAGTACAATTAAATTTCCTACTTCGCTAGATTACGCTAAGTTAGGTGTTGAACAAAAATCTGACTTAGAACTTAAATCTGCTTTAGAAAATAAGGAATCTAATTTAGTATTAAAATTACTTACTATGCCTGATTCAAAAACTGAAATATTTTGTGATATTTCTACAGGAAAAGCACGACCTTTTCTAATAAAAAGTTTTCGTAAACAAGTTTTTTTAAACCTACATAAATTAACACACCCAGGTATAAAAGGTTCGACTAAGCTTATTAAGCAGAGATTTGTTTGGCCTTCAATGGCTACGGATATCAAGGTATGGGTTAAAGAGTGTTTAAACTGCCAAAGATCAAAGGTTTTCAGGCACACTAAAACTGAAGAAGGAAAATTTGATATTAACACATCTAGGTTTGCCCATATACACATTGATCTAATAGGACCACTACCAGAATCTGAAGGAAAGAATTACTGCTTAACGGTAATTGATAGGGCAACGCGATGGCCAGAAGCATATCCTATTTGTGATATGACAGCACCAACTGTCGCTAAGACGTTGATGTCTGAATGGATTTCAAGATTTGGTTGTCCAGAAAAAATTACATCAGATCAAGGTCGTCAATTTGAGTCTGAGCTATTTCGACAATTAACTCGATTCATTGGTGCCGAAAAGATAAGAACTTCACCATACCATCCTCAATCAAATGGTCTTATTGAGAACTGGCATCGACCATTAAAATGTGCTTTAAAAGCTCGACGAAATGAAAAATGGACCGAAGTTCTTCCCACCATACTCCTAGGATTCCGTGCAGCAATTAAAACGGATCTGAATGTTTCACCAGCCGAACTTGTTTATGGAACTTCACTTCGACTTCCAGGAGATTTTTTCGATGAACATTCGGTTATAAAAAGCCCTGAAACTATGATACAGAAGCTAAGAGATATATTTCACGATTTTGCTCCTTTACCGACAAAATCACATTCTAATATTAAGCCTTTCGTATCACAAGACTTAAAAACTTGCACCCATGTTTTTATCAGAAATGATGGGGTGCGGAAAAGTCTTCAGCCGCCATACAACGGACCTTATGCAGTCATCAAGCGCGGCGCGAAAGTGTTCAAAGTAATGATAAAAGGCAAAAATGTCACTGTGTCTGTAGACAGGCTAAAACCAGCATTTCTGTCTGCTGACAAGGACAATGTTAACCAACCAGAAGAAGAAATGCGTAAAAAAGATGAAGAAACTTCATATAGGACAAAATATGGACGAACAGTTCACTTCCCAAAGAATTATGGACATGTCATTCGTGGTTAATGCGTGACTTTCGGCAACGCATTTATTATCATCATTACTGGGAAGGGGGTACTGAAGTGCCCTTCTCAGTCAAAATTATTACCACGTAATGATAATTCTCTAGTATTATATTTTCATCCATATTTTTAATGTCTTTTAATTCTTAAATTTAATTATTTTATTTCTATTTAACACAAACTGCCGAATGGCAACACGTAATTAAAAAAAGTGAAAAAGACGCACGAGATCGTGTTCCACGAAATTTGGTCTTGAGAAAATAAAAATGACGACTTCTTGAAGTATATGTGATGTAAATAAAGTTTTGTCGATTTTTATAAAATAATGGAGTCAAATTCTTATACAAAATTAGGGTGTTGTTATAAACCTTCCCAACACTCTCAATAAGATATAAATCTGTGCCTAAAAATAGCGGTCGACTTAGACAGGTGGTCAACTTACAAGGGTGGTCAACTTTACAGGTTTTACTGTATACAGTAGATACAATAGTTACATTTATAGCTTAAAAACTGAAGATTCTGATTTATGCTCCCCAATCTGATAATCATTATACTATATTTTTAAATGCAGTTGCTTCGCATTCACTTTTATAACGTTTCCATCCATGGTAACCAGGGTTGTCCTGTTTTGTCCACCCCGGAAAAAACCGCCGGAAAAAACCTGGAAAAAACCGTCCCGGACAAAATGTGATTTTGTCCATTTCGTCTATTTTGTTCACTTTTTCGGTAAACTGAAAATTTTTAGTTAAAAATTTGAAGTTAGGAAATTATAGATAATTATATAGATTCTTCCTATTCAAGTACTATTTTAATATAAAATTAGCATACATAAATATGTACATAAAAATTGATTAAAAAGTATTTTAAAGTGCAAATGAAAAAAAATAAGATCATTTTAAGTTTATGTAAATGTGTTGATAAATCAAATGAGTGTTAATAAGTTATAATGCATGTAAGAGCATTTATAAACTTTCGCTTTTTGTTACCATCTTCATAAAGTTAAGATGAAACAGCGTGCCTAGGTGCTACAATATTTCATCACCTTTCATATTTCGAATAAATAAATAAAAAATAAGGAGTGGTTATATATACACACTAACAAAGCGATGTTTAGAATAAAGCTGTGTGTTAAGTTGAGCAGACAATGATGCTAAAAGGATGAAAGTACATTTATCCTTTAGTAGAAACATTTAGTAGTTAATAACGAAGCCGACACTTATCATCACGATTTCTTTCCAAATAGTTTCGTGTTACGAGCGAGAAATTCGCTTTAGCTCTGAAATTAGTTGCTTGTGAAAAACTCACGTTACATCCATTTCGCGTAAGGTGAATCACGGTGTAGCGGGTCTCGACTGTACTGCAATTTTCATCCACGTTCGTTCGAATTATTGCTCTCACACAAGAACAGCTATTTTGAAATATTACACCACTGATTGAAGTAAACATGAAAAGCTTATTTACACTCGCAAGTGCTTTATCGGCCGTCACGTTCCCTTAAGAGCCAGTTACAGATAGTAGCATGTTAAACTACTCGAAAAGCTCTTAAATCAATGATAAAAATACCGCGCACGGGGCATGACTATAAGCATTATGTGAAGGAATTCGGAGAAAAAGATAGCAGATGCACCAACCAGGAAATATTGGGCCCCATTAGTGAGTACCCCGATAGCTTCAGTTACCGCATTTCGGCCTTTGATATCTGCCGCATTCATATTTCATATTGAATTACAAATTCCCTACACGAAAAATGTGTGACATTTTTGATGTCAGTCATAAATGTTGAAAGATATTTCTAAATTAATTTTGTGCCTACCAGGAACTAGCAGAAATTCCTTTTTTTTTTTTTGAAACCGAAACCTGATTGCTACATTCATTATATTTTGTAGAAAATGCTCCTGAAAAAAATTTATCAACATAAATCAGTGATGATTGTTTTTCAAACTCTTCACTTACAGTAAAAACCCGATTATCCCCGGAATGGAGTAGCACAAGTGCCGCGGATAATGAAAATAGCGGATAAACCGCAAAATGGCTAAAATTAGCGATAAATATTAGAGTACAAGTTGTCTTTCCTCATAAACTTAGCTGTATTGATGCACAATACTTTCTTTAAACAGTGAAAATATATACAGTACAGTAAAAATGTTTATTTTGGCACAACAGAAATTAATATCAAGAAAGAACAAGTAAAGGGTGTTTTTAGAGGCATAGAACTTTAAGTTGGCAACACTGTTTGACATGTGTGCCATTTTAATAGTTGTCACTTGTTTTGTGTATAGTTTGGTTTGCCATTCCATCATGAATAGACAACAAGACGGTGCAACATGCCACACAGCACGTGGCACATTTATTTATTGAAAGAAACGTTGGGTGAATGAATAATTTCGCGCAATGGACCCGTGAATTCACATGCAAGATCATGCAATTTAACACCGCTGGATTATTTTTTGTGGGACTATGCGAAATCTTTGATCTACAGCGATAAGCTACAGAGGATTGACGCCTTGGAAGAGAACATTCGCCACGTTTTCGCTGAGATACTTCCTCCATTTCTGCAAAAAGTGATAGAAAATTGGACTTTCCGATTCGACTTTCTCCGAGCTAGCCGAAATGGCCATATGCCGGAAAGCATATTTAAATAAAAATGGCAAAGAATAATCTTTCGAATAAAGTCAAATTCGTTGCCATTAAGACCATTTAACTGTGTCTTATTTGAACCTAAAGTTCTATACCTCCAAAAAAAAAAAAAAAAAAACACCCTTTATGCTAGAGAAAGCACAGTAAATAAATAAATAAATAAATAAAGCAAAAACAACTGAGTATAAATTTACAATTTTTTGACGAAAAAAAACAGCCATTGGTAGTTTCTTTTTTACTGCGAAAATACGGGTTCCTGATAGTTGATTGACTCACTGATAATCCGCTCGCGGATATTCGGGAGTTTACTGTACTTAAACGATTTTACAATGAAATAAAATTTTTAAAATACACGCAACTAAGAATAATAATAGCTTTCTGAGCTTCGGACATGTAATAAAAGTATTTATCATAATAACTCATAATATACTCATTATTAATGATCAGAGGTTCATATGTTTTCCAAATCATGTAGTGCATACCTATTCACACTTATGCACACATATTTACATATCTTGGTCTACTGAATATAAGGAATGTGAGGCAAAATGAAATACTTACAATTTTGGAACAAAGTAACAGAAAAAAAAAAGAACAAATTAAAAATATGGTTTGTAAATTACAGTACATAAAGAAAGGACAATGTATTTTATAATAAAACTTGCATTGTGTATTATTTTGATTTTTGTGCAGTAAATTTGCACTTTGAAATTCTATTTGAGTATTAAAAATATTTTTTATTTCAGATGAATGAATAAATAATGAACATTAAAATAATAAATAAACGAATTGCAGTGGCGCACACAGGAATTTTGAAAGGGGAGGGCCCACGGTCAAAAGTCCCAATCCTATATCATACCCCAATACGCCGTCAAACATATTGACTTGACACAATCAGTTATCCAACGTTTTGAAGCTCAAACGTTGGCTAACTGATTGTTTTAATTTTCAGCACAAAGGTATAATTTGTTATATTGACTTTATTTTATCTATTCATGAGAACGAAACACAAAAAAATAAACTAATGATTAAATAAAAAAAAGGCAAAATAGTTTACGCTTTCCGTTTCTCATAATTAAAAAAACGGATTCAAGTTCAGAGAATCTCATTTTAATCTGTACTTACCAAGCTAAAAACATGGTTATTGCAGTGCATTCATTTATAATCACCATTCTACTTCTTATAGACACTTCGTTATAGGAAAAGTGCACAATATTTTAAAAATCTTTTAACATGAGGATTTTATTTTTTCATTTATTAGAACTGAATTAATTGTTACTTTTGTTTGAAATTATTCTACATATTAAATACATAGAATCGTAATCAATCAGGAGAAAAAAGCAAGACCTATGGGAGGGGTCCTGACCCCTTGGATCCCTCCCTTGTGTGCGCCACTGACGAATTGATATATGTGAAACGAATATATGAGTGAATATAATAGCAAATTAATAAGAAAACAAGTGAATTAATGAATAAAATATGAATTAATAGCGGAAGTAATGTAAATGAATTAATGAATGATTACGTAAGTGGTTTAATAAAGGATTAAATAATTAACAAAATGAACTATTTCATATTTCCCCGTTTGTACTCGACAGATTGTATTGAAAATTTAAAACCAAATCAAGCATAATATTAATTAAATAAGTACTTCACTGGACAACAGTAGATCTTAATCAGTATTTAAAATGTTGATTGCAAAAACTTGATCATTTTGTATTTTAAAAAAATATTTTTGATAAAATTACGAAGCGTTACTGTATACAGGGTGTTCCGTTTTAACCCGCAAGACCTCTATTTTCGCAACCGTTAGTCCTAGATGCATACGTCGAATTGCGAAAATGTTCAAAATCAGATGCTAAGATGTTGAATGTTTCAAGTAAAAATAAAAATGAGTAAAAAGATACAAAAGTTAACTTTTTAAACAGGCCCCAGGTCCTCTAACTTATATTTAGGGAAATAATCTCCATTGAAAAACAATTCTAACACAAAAGTTTGAAATTAGTACGACCAGTATTCACCGAGATATGAAATGCAACGTTTTTGTGGCTTACACCACTTTACACTCGCTGTCAATTGCACCTTTTGGGGGGAAATATAGCAGTTAATAAGTGTTTAAAATTATATGTGTGCAGAGTGTGGTTTTTCAAATTTTTCGAGGTTTTGCAGTGTTTTTGCGTATCACAACATAACATTTGCATGAATTTTTGAATAGCAATGAAAAATATAAATACCTTGTTTTTTTTTTTTTTTTTTTTTTTTTTTTTTTTTTTTTTTTTTTTTTTTTAACTTTGATATCCTGTCATTCTTCTGAAAGGGCGATAATTTCCAATCTCATCTTCTGTATGGTCCATTAAAATTTTGAAATGGAGTACCTCCTTGAGTTTAGGTCGCACGAATGTCAAGTTTTTTTTTGTGTCAGTAATAGTTTTCAATGGAGATTATTTCTCTAAATATTAGTTAGGGAACCTAGGGCCCGTATAAAAAGTTAAATTTCGTATTTTTTGCCTCATTTTTATTTTTGCTTCAAATTTTCAATATCTAACTCTGCATCTGATTTTGAACATTTTTGAAATTGGAAGTAATTAGGACTAACGGTTGTGAAAATAAAAGTTTTGCAGGTTAAACCCTGCAGGCACCCTGTACATATATGTATCAAAGTTAGAAAGTGACCAGTATTCTACACCTTCATCTTTAGAGCTATTTGTTTTTTGACTGGAGTCGACTTTTTATTTTAGAACATAGTTAAAATATTGCTAGATAGGTGTCGTTTTAAACTAACTACCAAACGGCACGATCTTAAGGGTCTCGGATTTGGACAAAATTCTAGATATAGGTCAATTCCCACTAGGTATGAACCCAGGTAAAGCGGTTTGACTGCATAAGCCCTAGTTCGGCTGCAACGGGGGTCCAAAGTCGATCATTTGGACCCGGAAATGCAATGAAGTTTCCTTTAGAATTACCATTTTTACCTATTTTTCTGCTATTGTACTGCAGTATGAGCCGTTTGCATGCACTTAACTTCGAATTAATTACGTTGAATACTAATTTTTAATAAATGATTCTCAAATTTAAATTGGATACTACATTAAGTTCAATAACTCGAATGCTAAAATAACATAATTACAGGATGTTTATCGTTTTCAAATGAAACTAATTATTTTCGTTTTTCATTAATCGTTTGTTAGTAAAAAGTATTTATCGTTTGCTAATAATTATAGTAAAAAAAAACATTTACTTTAACTGGATATTTATTGACTGCTAGCAAAGATGTTCCATAATGATAAGCACAGAAATGGAAGAGGAAAAAAAGCTCTGATTTATTGGACAGGGCACGTAAAAACACAAATACAAGATTGTTTTGACTATTTAAATAACGTAAATAATGCCCATTAATAATTAGGTGTTCTTCCTTCCACTCGTTGTACTAACAAAGAGGCCAAATGTGTTATGAGAACGAACATGGTGCTTAAATCTGAAATTCCAATGGAAAACGCCATTGCATTTCGGGAGCCAAACTAGAAACTTTCGACCCTTGTAGTAGCTAAACTAGGACCTATGCAGTCAAACCGCTTTACCCGAGGTCATATCTAGTGGGAAGGGATCTATATCTAGAATATTGTCTAAATCTGTGACCCTCAAGGTCGTGCCGTTTAAGAATATTGTACCATATCTTATTTTGCCCTACTGTTTCACTTTGCTCCACATTTCCCTACCTAACTCTATTCAATATGAATCATTAGACCAAAATCCTGGTACTACCTTTTATGAATTTCTTTAATTCACCCACAGTATACTCTGTACATTTCTCTTTATCCTTTTCTTCTCCATCTTATCTTATCGTTTAGTAAGCTTGAGTCATCTTTGACATATTTCTATGATAATCGTATTTGTTTACCCCATCTGTCCCTACATTTTTATGGCACTTTATCACACGAAAATGATATTCTAAATCCCAAATAACCCGCTTTATAACACATTTTTTCCATCTCTATATTTATCTACGTAATCAATATTTATTTTCCCCAACAAGAATGATACTTTTGATTTTTAATTTTTTCAAGGTAGTATTTTGCTTTTTATGTTATATTTATTACTTCGTTACATATTTTTGTATGAACTAATGGGTGCTGTCCCGTGCTCGTTTCGCTCGCTGACTTGAGGACGGGTGATAGTTGATGATTTTATATGCTTTTCTAGTGGATGTCCTGTTGACTGTTTTTATAAATTGGTTTATCTGGCCCAAACCACGAAAAATACTAATTATGTTTACAAAAATATTTATGATGAAAGCTACAGCATTAGCTATTGGCCACGATAACGATCAAGATTGGCGGCCATCCGTCGCCGAGTGGTGACAAAAAGTATTAGTGTCATTCGCCACTTGGTCATTTGTTCTCGATCGGTCAAATTATTATGCTTCAAACACAAAGATTTTTTTTAGGAAGTTCATATTTATATTGAGATGTATAATGGTTATTTACACTGAAATATATAGAAATTTAAGGCCAAAGTTTTAAGATTACTGGATTCAAGTGCAAAAAATATGCCCACAAATGTCGTACTCGCGACAGGGGATTGAGCAAAGCTGTCTTAGCTTTCCGGTGTAATTAAGGCCACTACATAAATGAGCCGACGCATCATCGGGTCATTGCCAAATCTCGCCAAAACAGAGAAAGCTTAAATGACCGAGAAAACATTTATCCGCAATATTGGATCAATGGATCAGATTTTTGATTTTCAAAACGTGATTTTTGAGCATTTTTAGTGTAAAATATGACATGTTTATTCACGTGCAAATTGTTCGGTCATTTTAGAGCGCAGATTTAGCTTAGTTCAAATGCTGCGCAAAAAGAGTAGCTTAAAAATGCGTTCCATTAATAGTTAATCGCTGTGATATATCACCAATTGACGATAATACGCCAGAAAAGAAAACTACGAAAAAATGGTCTTTGAGTCAAAATGGCGAATGAATTGGATTGTCTATATAGTAACATTCAGTGCGGCAGTTTTGATCAGCAAGCCTTCTCCATTTTTTTTCCAGCGAGAAGAAAGTTTTTCAAAAGAGACGGAGTTTTTTGTCCAGAAAAGTGCAATGAAAGTTGATTAGTTTAAAGGAAAAGAGTCAGGCTTTTGTAAAAATTTATACTCTACACATTTTTCTAGCTAGTAGTTACGTGAAAGTGACGCATAAATAACTAATTTCTACAATGTAAGGAGGGCATTTAAAATACACATTCAGGCTACGCCTATAAAGATTTCTTTTTGCCATTCGTATCCAACTCCATTTGAAAGACGATTTGTCTTTGTTAAATTTGAAATGTTTCAAATCAAACAAAGACAAAAAACAAGATTCAAGTACATGTAAGTATGCATAGCAAATTTTTATTATCTCCTTACAATGTAAAATTTAAAAAAAAGAAAAAAAAAAAAAACAGCATTCACTTTCATCGCTGTAGTTTAATTTTATTTATAAAATTCTGTGTGATTTTAGCTTATGCATGCTAATTAACCTTAAACAAAGATTTAAAATACTTAAAATACACCGCCATCTCAGTCAATTCCAGCCGAGGACTGCAGTTTCGTGCTTATTAGCACTCATCAGCCCGGCATAGGAAGTGACTGAGCTGGAGGTGGATAACCTCTTAAAGAAGGCAAGAGTGCCAAACAAACTGGTAGCTAATTTAGAATAAGCACAGAGCTAATAAGCACAAAACTGCAGTCCTCGGCTGGAATTGACTAAGCTGGCGGTGTATTTTAAGCATTTGTGCCTTAGCCCTGGCTATAGGGCGGTAACTTTTTGAATAAAGATTTAAAATGTTTTTTCTCAATAATAATTTTATTCGTGTTTGCATGCTATTTTACCACTAATGATTTTTTCTGCTAAAGTTACAGCTTCAAATTAATCTTTTTTTTTTCCCAGTCAGTATGATGTTTATGTTTAACGAAACTCTATTGGATAAGCAGTAGAGTTTAATTAAACATGTACATTAAAAAAAAAAATACATCCAGCATTCAACTTCATCGCTCCAGTTCATTTTTTTTAAATTCTGTGTACTTTTAGCTCATGTACGCTAATTGACCTAAACCAAAGATTTAAAATGTTTTTTCATAATAATAGTTTTATTCGTGATTACTTTCTGTTAAAGATACAGCTTCAAATTAATCTTTTTTTTCAGTCAGTATGATGTACATGTTTAACTAAACTCCATTAGATAAACAATAGAGTTTAACTAAACATGTAAATTTAAAAAAAAGACATCCAGTATTCAACTTAATCGCTCTTTTTTTTTCTTAACTCTGTGATTTTAGCTCATGTATGCTTATTGACATAAAGCAAAGATTTAAAATGTTTTTTCATAATAATTTTATTCGTGATTACTTTTTTGTTAAAGTTGCAGATGCAAATTATTATTATTATTTTTTTTAGTCAGTATACTTACATGCTTAACTAAGCACAATTAGATAAGCATTGCTAAAAGTTGTAGAACGCGTTATACCTTTATAAACGAAATATGTACGAAAGGATTTTTTGATTTTTAACGCATTTGAAAACAGAATATTTTCAAATAAAAAGTACGAGCAAACTGATGCACAGCATTATTGAGGTAGTTATTGGGATCAATTAGTTAAAATATGCTTCGTTGATATGCGTAAAAGCTTTTAAGATTACAAAAAATATGAACAAAAAACTTTAAAAAAATCTTTGAATTTCTACATAAAAGGAGAAAAAGTATGATTCTTTGAAAATAAATTATGGATTGCTAAATAAATGTGCATACAAATCTTTCAAAAAATAGTTCTTTTACTGAAATTAAGAAACAAAATGCTATAGAAGTACTGTGACAGGGGTAATCCACCTTTAACCCTTGAGGGAACCCTTTGAGCGTACTGTTTTCTTGAAGGAACCTGTTGATCAAAGAGCAGAAGAAATAGTATATCAAGCCTTTATCGTACTCACAAATTTACAAAATTATTATTGCACCGTTATTTCATCGCAATACAAACCTTTTAAGGATAATGCCACGAAATATTTTGGACATTTTGTCCTGCACGTGACATCTCGTACATTTTATTTAAAACTAGCGGTACTCGCACGGCTTTGTCTGTAGTAGAAAATTAAAAGGTCATTTGGTTCGATTGTACATACAAATAATGAATGATGGATTTCTCGCCAATTTGTTATGTTAGGTGGCTCGCCCGTGTTACGGTTCCACGTTATGATGATTTGCCCTGCAAAATATTCTTAAAATTGGAATAGAAAAAGAACAAAATCGAATTTTCGAAAAACCGCTTCGAGGTGCACACCCACATGCTTCAAACTAAATTTGTGCCAACTTTCATCAAAATAGGCAGAACGGTCTAGGCACTATGCGCGTCACAGAGTTCTTGACAGAGAGAGAGACCTGACATCCAGACAGAGAGAGATCCAAATATCCAGACAGAGAGATCTTGAAAATTAGTAAAGATAATAATTTTAAAGGGTAATAACAAGATTTTATTTCTTAAGGAATCACAGATCTACGTGTGGTTTCCTAAGCACACAATCTTGTTCATTACCTTTTAGAATTGTTTTTAGCGAAACATATGAGCCGTCACATGCTGTGCAAAATGGCGGCTTTTTTGTGGAATGTCCCTTAATAAGACAATTAAAGACAATGTAGCCAATATTTTTTTCTTTTTTGTTTTATTTTCTATAATACATTCTATGTATAATTAGCAAAACCAACAATGCTTTAAGCGATAATTAATTACTTTTTTAAAAAAGTGTTTACTCGTAAAATGTGTGTGTGTGTGTGTTTAATTTATTTCTGTGGGTTTTTTTTTCTTTGCAAAGTATTTTTACGCCTGGAAAAATTTTATTTAAACCGTGAAATGTCAATTTATATTTAATTCAAATAACAAACCGTATTCAAGAACCCGATCTTTTATAGAAATTGAGATTTTATAATTATTGTGGCACTTTATTTAGACAAATAAACATCACTTGCGAAACAGCTGTCGAATTCCTAGAAACCCTAGGGTTCCTCGGAACCCAGGTTGAAGACCTTTGCCTTAAAGAATTGTCAATCATGGAAAATGCGCGTTTAAAAAAATAAAAAAGAGAGAGAGAGAGAAACCTATAGCTCTATTGTTTTTGGATTTGAGCCTTATTAGTCTTTTATTGTGCTATATTGTCGGTACCCTTTATTCTTAGGATAAAAATAAAATTTGAACTTTCCTTTTCTGCAATGAACCATTGATAGAAATATTGTCGCCGCTGCTCGTAAAAAGGCCTGATTAACAGCATCCTAACAGGCTGAACGACCACTTAGGACAAGTGTCACCCCTGCCGACAAAGGGATCTAATTATGGGTCGGTACGTCTTCGGATAAAAAACGATGCGTAGAGAATTGCTAGCAATAACTTTTTCTAACGTTTTGTCGAGCAAAGAAATCGAGAGTCTTGCTGTTAGAGGGTTTAGGTAGGAAATAGCTTAGAATCCTTAAGTTATTGATGTACATTGCGAAACAGTTTGTACGTTCTTTTTTACGATGTTCCTCTTTTTTTGTTGAACTTATTGAAGTGTCTTTGGAATACTGATGTTCGTTGTATGTAAAATGTTTCTTTTGAGTTTTAACTGACATTGTTTATTCTTCATTTCTGGGTTTCATGGATAAATTTCATTAACATAGCTCATTATATTTTGAAGAAGATATTTTATTGCAGACCAAGTTTGGTCTTGTGTAAAGGAAATCTGTTGAAAAATAAATGTATGTAAATGGGATATAAAATCTTCAAAAACATAAATAAATATATAAAACAATGTTTTTATACAAGGATATTTCTTATGCTATATTTTTGAGCACTTATTCTTTCGTAATAATTTTCCAATATTACATTAAAAAAAAGTTACGCTAGCCTCAAGCGAAATTTAAACACGATTTCATTTATTTAACGTTAAAGCCACTAGTATTTGCACTGCAGTCGTAGTTGGCACTTATGAAGAAAAAATAATTTAGGGGATACTGGAGACACTTTAGTTTTCAGTTTTTTTCTTTGCTGCAATATCAGTTTTTTTTTTAAGTACGTGAGCAAAGGTAATATTTTCTTCTATCTGATAGTATATTGTTTCGTTGAAATTAAGCAGATAGATTTAGTAAAAAAATTTTTTCTTCGATAATTTTATGAAGGGATCATGTATCCATACATCAAGGGATACATGATCCCTTCATGGAGGATACTTGATCCCACTGAGAAAATACATCGACTTTTCATTAGATCAGCAATTTACTTATGGATTTCAGTTTTCTACATTTTTCTACATAACGTATCTAAAAAATAACACTATTTCTAATTTTCGTTATTAGGTTATAATAATGTGAACACAAAATAGCAGTTTTAAATTCTACTTGGAAATATGTAAAAAAATGTACACAACTTTATCAGCTTATGATGATTTTGATCAGTTACTTATTCTCCGATGCAGTTGTGAACAATATAGTTTATAAATGAAACCAAGATTTTTTTTTTTTTTTAAAGTAGCGTAATGAAGCTAAAATTACAACAAATGAAAAAAATAGGATGGCAAGCACAAAAATACTCTTATTTGCTTCTTGTCTTGCAAGAATAAAATTGAGAGTTTTATCAATTGAACTAACTTTTAAAACGAGGGACGAAAAATGTAAGTTCAATATACTTATAAAAATGAAAAGAAAGCCCAGCATATGTTTTCAAAACCTCAAAAGTCAAATGCAAACAATTCGCGTGCGTTGTAGTTCCTAAAGTTCTGCTCAACCCAACTGGATGTGTGCAACTTAACATATTCATTCTCATTTACTACTTTTTTTTGTCAATTTTTCAGGAAAAATAGATTGATTAAGCATATTACCTTTTCAATTTAGAAAACTTATTTCAAACTCTGGAAATCCAACTTTGCATTCCATCCGCTAATGGGTCTACATAATGGGCAGTTCACTTTTTTTTTGTTGTAAATCTAACTATAGAAAAATCATTTTTTTTCCATCCAAACAAGGATTTGACATCGATTTCAACTTGTTCAAGATTATTTGGCTGATCAGAACATAATTCGCCAGCAGAGTTAGTTTATGTTGAGATGTTTGAGGTGTAATGTAGGCTACAAGTGCGAACTGTTATTTTAATTGTTTAACATATTTACTGCAGTGATTGTTTTAATCTATCACTCATACGATGATAAATTTTATTATGTTAACATGTGTATGACTGTTTAATGTCAACTAAGTGAACAACAGTTATATTGTTTTCATTATGTTTATATTGTTATGGGGATACTTGATCCCTGGGATCACGTATCCCTCTGAACTAAGGGATCAAGTATCCCTAATATGCGATTTTTACAAACATACTTGTTTTATTATTATCAATTAATGACAATTTACTAAAAATATGTCTTGAGACTGTTTATACTTTAACAATAGACTTCGGTATTTTTAAAGATGTATATAACGGATAATGTAAACTTCAGAATGCTTTCTTTAGAAAAAGTTTCCCTTGACACATTCAGACAATCATTTCTTGAGGTAAAACGAAATTGTTGAAAAATATTAGCTGTTTATGTACAGTATATGTACCAGATTTTATGTACAGGTATAACTTTAACATAATTGTCACTTTTCAAATCTCTACTTAATGATTTCGGTACATTTTTTGGATGTGGGATCATGTATCCCCAGGGATCAAGTACTCTCAGTCTCCCTTCTCTTTAGAAAAACAGGCGCCAAAATATGAGCTAATAATAAGCTGAAAGTCAAGCATTGCAAATTTAAACACCATTTCATAATTTTATAACTTGAGTACAATATTGCAACCATTTTTTTCTGTATAAGTGTCAGCTGCTGGTGGACCTCGCCTCATATTGTCGCATCCAGAGACAGTGAAAAAATAATCATTTACTTATTAGAGACTGCAGAACCATCGCGTTAGTTTTTCCAAAAAGAAAAGAAAAGAAAAAAAAAAAAACGAGCTGATGTGTGCATCACATGACTTCCTTTTACACCAATTTTAATGTCATTTTCCCATTATTGGCAATTTTAATGTAATTCAATAGTTTACTCTCTAAATATCACCAACAGTGGCCAAATTAAAACCAGATTAAAAAAAAAACCCGCAAAATTTGGCGACAAACTTGGCGACCAAAAGACTGGCGATATATCGCCAAGTGTCCGCCAAATTATAACACTACTTGAGTATACATCGAAATTAACAATGATTTCCCCCCAAAAAGGGGCAAAAGACCCTTTTAGAAAACACCCGAATGCAACCAAAAAGGGGAGGTGCACAACTAGGAGTCTATGTACCAAATTTCAACTTTCTAGGACATACCGTTCTTGAGTTGTGCGACATACATGCGCACATGCGCACATACGCACATCATACATACGTACATACGAACGTCACGAGAAAAGTCGTTGTAATTAACTCGGGGAATGTCAAAAAGGATATTTCGAGTGTTTATAGATTCTTAGGCACTTATCCGCGTAAGGTCGGGTTGAACAAAAAAAAAAAAAAAAAACATTAATTCGGGGGTGAGCAAAATGGAAATTAAAGCCGAATTTTGAGTGAAATTTTTTTCGCGAATACAATACTTCCTTTTTTGTAAAAGGACGTAAAAAACAAGTTTCTAGGAGTATTTTTTCCTTTTTAAATAAAATAACTTTCTTAATTTATTCCTGTGCAAGTATCCCGATTTTTTAAATTCTGATAATCAAACACTTTCCTTTTATAGATCTAATTGATTTACCACTCACACTAATAAAGGCAATGTGGCAAATTAACTCCCCACACTTTAGATTACTAATGAATCTTATAAATATTCAATTAAGATCGATTACTGAAACGGGAATGGAGTGATATCTTCTCTGTGCTCTCCAAGAGTATAACTTATTTTTGCCATCGGCTATTGCTGGATTAGTTTATTTTGCTGAATTTTCCGATGTTTTTTCCTTATTTATCTAACGCAAATTTACAAGAATGATACTCCGTTTCTCAAATAGTATGTTAAACGTTTCGGACATTTATATGTGCTAAATTAGATTGATAATTGCATTTTTTTTGGTAATTACTAAAAGTTATAAACTGTATTTTCTTTGGATTAACGTTGTACAAAATATTCTCCATACCTTAATAAATTAATGTATATTAATGTATTGGAAAGAGTTCAAAGGAGGGCTACAAGGCTAATAAATGGACTTTCTCATTTAAACTACGATTACAGACTTAGATTGCTAAAAATGTCCAGTCTTGAGCAAAGAAGAGACCGAGGGAACATGATTCAGTTGTTTAAATTTATTTAAATGAAATATGTTACGGGGCTAAAGTTTAGCACTGAAAACAGGACAAGGGGTCATTGTTTTAAGCTATTTAAATCTCAGGCTAACACGGATATTAGGAAAAATTTTTATTTTAGTATTGTTGTGGAACCTTGGAACAGCTTACCGGAAGAGGTGGTAATGAGCAAGGGAGTAGATAGTTTTAAGAGGGCCTTTGATCTTCACTGGGGATTGTAAATTGACTAGGACCAGCCTAGCTGGGCCCAGAGATTGTTGCTGATCGTCACTTTTGTATTTGTATTTGTAAATGAATTAAAATTATATTTATCAATAAAAATAAATACTTCCTTTTAATTTTTTTTCTAAGAAGTTAAATCTAATTTTTGCTCTTTCATTTCAGGTAAGAAGTTCTGATATGGTGATAATGAAGGATAAAAACTGATGTTAGCGGTTCAGGGTAAGGAAAAAAAAAATTATAAGAAAACATTGTAATAAGTTTTAAAGGAGATATTCACTAATACATCAGTAAAAGTGGGTGCAATATGATTCTGGTAAAAAGAGGCTTGTCTGTGAACTAGCTTATTCATGTTTAGGTTGTAAGTTTGCACAATGCCAATAATCGTTATCAGCCAAGAAAACCGGCTTGCCTTACTCCTTATTTAATTAATGGAATTGTTAAAATATGGGTGATGGGGAGTTCTTAACATGCTGCCTCAATAAAATAATAATTTAAACTTTTGCAATCCATCATTTTTAATATTATTAATTGCAGTTCGACAAATATTTTGCAAAATGCAGAGCTTATTTTTTTAAACAAATATTGTACTTAATTATGGAGGGCGGGAGCACGGCAGTGCCCCCGCCAAGTCGAGCTATATAAACCAGAACATGAAAGCACCTTTGTAGAACATATTTAGAAAAACCGCTGGATTAAGATATTTTTTTTTTTTTACTCGAAAATGAATGAAGTGGTAACATAAGAATATTTTCAGAACGAATGCTCATCTGTATTTCTAATAATTTAATATATGAAGATACGAGAAAGATTTTTGAAATTTTATATTGTTTCGTGGCAAATATCTTTTAGTACTTTTTACTGTCAGTATTGCATTAAAAATATGCTTTAAAGAAAAACACACACACATTTTTAATTTAAAGAAGTATGAATGTTTTGTAGATATTTTTATTCATATCAAACCTCTCTTTTTTTTTGAAACGAAAAATACCTGCACAGTAAATAAACATATAAAATAAAAATAAAAAAATGAATAAGCAAAAACAGCACATCTTATCCATTACTGCTATACATTTAAAATGAGAGCTAAATAAGAAAACTAATAAGAATAAACAGTATTCGAATGGTATGAGCATTGGATGTTTGAATGCAAATAATGTATATAAATATGTACTGTGCCGTTTCGTTGTTTTCACTAGTTTTGATTAAATGTAGATCAACAATTGAATTATAGTGAACGTTGTTGTTTCCTTTCTTGTTTTAACCATCTTTCTCATTAGCAGATTCGTAATGTAAATACTTTTTCAATTACTCCATGGGTATTTTTGAACAAGTTCTGATAGATTGTAACATAAATTGTATGGCGAACTGTTTACTTTAAATTATACTTTATTTTGCTTAAACGATTTGAGCCACTGTGCTAATACCAAATAACTTTTCTTACCAATGGATAAAAAATGAAACATAAAAAGAGTATCAGAATTTTATAACCTATTTCACGCTAGTTTTATGCAATTATACACTCGATGCGACTCTAACTTTTTGTTAGTATACATGTTACGGTAGCAACATATATACTATTGATTGTATGTAATTACCGGTGATTACTCACATTCGCCAATAAAAACGATAAAGTGTTCAATGTTTCTCAAATGAACCGGCTTATTTTTATAATCCCCTATTTGTGATGGGTAATGTAATAAATTCAAATTATTCTATGGAGTAACGAGGAATTTCATTCCAAAGGATTAATATTTTCAACAATGAAAAATTCGTTAACAGTTAAAAGAACGTCATGGTAACTATTAAAACTGACATATATATTTAACTGAAAAAAACTAATAAATGTAGTGTTGCGTTAGACTTATATTATTACACTCGAATATCTTAGAACAAACAAATTAGATGATACATATATAGATATGAGTATATATATTGATTTTTATACATATAGATAGAGAGAGATATTTATAATGTAAAAGCTTAGATAAGTAGCTGTACGTAGACGTAGATATAGATTGAAATAATTTTGATAAAACAGCCTTATTTATTTAAGCAGTCATCGAATGCGGTATTCTTGGCGTAAAAAGATGATTGGTATAAAAGGCCACTTGCGCAAAAAGACAAGGCATATTCCCGTCAAAAGTGTCAAGTAAAACCATCTAGCCGCCGAAGGCATCTACTCCCCAATGGAGGTCGCGGGAGGTCACTGTGACTTCCCAAAAAAATATTTACTCTGCAAAGTGTGTCCGTCGATTCGGCAAATTTGGAGGCTACATTGCAAAATTCCATTAAAAAAATGCGTAATACATATAGATGCATGGTGTCTCAGTTAAGTGTTTTTAACTCCTAACAGGGGTAGGGTGCATCTTGACGACTCGAAATCACATAATGCCGGATCGGAAATGTTTTCTGCAGCGGTGATGTACATAGAAGGAACTACAGATGGGGGACAAAATAATATGAACACCTATGAAAAAGTATGCCGTATTTCACATCTATAGTACAGCCACGCCACCTGCAACAGAAGTCTGCCACCTGGTGAGCGTGAAGAGGAACCTATCAGTGTCTCAACAGTAGTCACAAATGTTGCGTGCTTGGTTCTAAATTTCTGTAATAAGTTGAGATGTCAGACCTTACAGAGTTCCAAAGCGGAATGATTGTTGGGGCGCGTTTAAGTGGAGCATCGGTTACGGAAACAGCAAAGCTTTTGGGGTGTGCAAGAGGTACGGTGTCAGAGGTTATGACAACATACACGAAAGAAGGTAAGACGACGTCTTCAAAGCACCACAGTGGCCGAAAGTCAAAGCTTGCTGATAGGGATAGAAGAGCTTTGAAGCGTATAGTAGCTCGAAAGCGCAAGCAATCCTTATCCGAAATAACATCTGAAATGAACAGCCATCTCCAGGACCCCGTTTCAACAAAAACTGTCAAAAGGGAACTTCATGCTGCGAACATTTATGGCAGACTGGCAATTCGAAAACCCTTGGTGACAGCAACTTATGCTTTCAAGCGACGCCAATGGTGCAGAGACCACAAAGTTTGGTCCCCACAGATGTGGCAACAGGTAATATGGTCAGATGAATCATCATTTACCCTATTTCAGACTACCGGGCGCGTTTATGTCTGGCGAACGTCCTCAGAAGCCTTTAATCCTGAATGCTTCTTGCCGACTGTGAAGCATGGGGGTGGCTCAATTATGGTATGGGGAGCGATATCTTGGCGTGGTCTTGGGCCACTTGTTATTCTGCATGGGCGTGTCAAATCTAATCACTCTCTGAGCATTCTAGAGGATCATGTCCATCGGTTTGTCCAGACTGTGTTCCCTGGAGAGCGACCGCTCTTTCAAGACGACAACGCCCCCATACACACTGCCAAATGTGTCCAAGAATGGTTCGAAGAGCATGACAGTGAGGTTGAACATCTCGCCTGGCCCCCTCAGTCTCCGGACTTAAATATTATTGAACATTTATGGGGATATTTAGAGTCCAAACTTCGTTCCCGATTTCCACCTCCATCCGGACTTTCGGAATTAGAGACCATTCTGCAGGAGGAATGGTTTAATATTACTTTAAATGTTGTCCATGACCTTTATGCATCTATCCCCCGTCGCATTCAATCTGTTCTTCAATCAAAAGGTGGTCCAACCCCCTATTAATAAAGATTTTTCCTTATTTCACAGGTGTTCATATTATTTTGTCCCCCATCTGTACGAACAGTCTGTCGTATAAAAAATTACTCCAGGCGTATAAAAAATTTCTCTGTTCAGAAAATCACTTCCAACTCGCCATTGCTCTATTATATCTAGTCGTCAGGATGCATCCTACCCTGTTTATCAGTTCCGAAACATTTAACTGAAACACCCTGCATTATTTTTTTATATATAATGCTCATATTTTGTCATTCGGTAAAATTCTGAGTTTCATTTGGGAAATTGAAAATACCGTCTACAGTGGAATAAATGAAATGATATTAATAAAATTGAAAGGATAAAAGGCAACAATCAAACATTTATGAATAGCAAAAAAAGGCGTCGTTAGATTGTATGTAAGATGCACATATGTTTATAGCTGCATTGATTTTAATCGAAAAAACGGCGAAGAAAACCCACTTTACAGACTAATCGGTCAAGCATAACGTCCAGTCCTCCCCTCACCTTGGTGCAAAATTTCCTCTGTGCCCCGTTGACCTCTCTCCCTGGATGAGGTGCAGGGGTCAATTGATTGCAGACAGGAATCAGACGAAGCCCCCGAGAGGTGAATGGGTCACATTCCGCGGCCCCGCCCCGAACATTCGGAAGAATGGAATCGGGTCCCCTTGCTCACTGAACCGGGCACATATTGAGTTTGGAGCGCTTCTTGGCTGCCCTCAACTTTCATTCGTTCTGCGAGAGTGGGTTTGTGAAGATGGTGAGAATTCATGGGAAAACATGCTTTTCTTGTTTGCACTCTTGTTCGCCGGAGCTTTGGTGCTCTCGAATTAAACGTGTCAGATGAAGAGCGGGAAGAGAAAGAGAGTTGAGGGGGGGGGGACCTCTCACAGATTTGGTTGCATCTTTTCATTCTGAAGAAATAAAATTACGTTGATATGAAAAGCGATGTACACAAAATGCAATTTCTATTGCATGCAATTACCGAGCAACTAAATTACAGTCATGTCATATCCCACACCAGGTTCTCCGTACCTACCACTATTTTTTGTTTTACCAATTGAATCGTCTTGAAGATAACTCTGTGTTTTTGATTCAGACCGGAAGTCGACCAAACCATGGTCTAGCACGCTCAGAGGTATGATTAACTTGGAAGCCTTTGTGACCACGACATATTTCATGTACCTCAGTCACCAATAACGACCACGGAGGATCTTCGACCGGCTGGAATCGAACCCCGGACCCTTCGGTTACGATTCCGACGCATTAGCGACCAGGTGACTCCTGAAATTTTTGAACCTTCGACTCTGACTCCGCAGTCTTGGAACAGTTAAGGACTCGGAGGGAAAGTGACAGACTCCGACTCATGGAATTTTAAAGCTGTCGACTCTTGACTCCGTCTGCATTACCGCAAAATCAATTCTACTCCGACTCCTTGCTACAGCAGCTAGATAGCAGTTTCGCCTTTAGTTTGGGCTCATCAGTTTGGAAGAGCCAAAACATGAAAATATTTTATGTTGTAAATGCATACTATCGCTGTCTAAACACATGACCTTAAAAACGATTGAAAAAAAAAATCATAAAATTAAGATCTGCAAACTAATTGTTTTTAATAAAAAGTTGGATTTTTTTCTGCTTAAAATATTCTCTGCCGAAATGCAAAATCATGGTGGTAAAACTGCAATATTTAGTTAAAAAATACGACTCACGCTCACTTATTTCAAACCCCAGCTCTTTTGCTATTGCATATGCTGCGGGCTAGGGTACACTGAGGTGTTACTCAGTTGTAAATTACCTAACTTTTGGTGTAAACTGTCTAAATTAAATACTAACCAAAATGACTGGTTTGATGTTAAAAGCCGCATTTCATAAATTGATTTTGATTTCATCAATGTAACGAAAACTGTTGTACTGCTTCCAAAGTTGACCACCTTATTAAGTACCGAAATTTCATGGATTGACCGTGCATTTCTAATGGAAACCAACCTCTTTATAGTGACCACTCTGTAAGTTGAGAGTTGAGCACCAAAAAATGCATCAGTTTCTGCAGACAATGTTCATTTAATCTCTGTAACTTGACCATTTTTTCGATTTTCTTGAAAAAAATTTGAATTTTACCATTGATAATCTTAGTCTAAGTAGCCTTCAGTATCCTCAATGACATATAGGGCCGCAGGAAAGGGTAGGGCAAAGGAGGTATTTTCCCATTTATCAAATTAAGTTTTTCATCAATAAACTTGATTTGCTAATTTAATACTCTCTATTTGGTTATTAATCAAGCATTGCCCACTCGAGATTAGATAGACTTTGTGTGGGCTTAATGTTTAACAGGGTGGTTTTGAAATGATGATTGCTCACAGAGATTTTATTAAAGCAGGTGCTGAAAAGACACTTCAGTTTTTCCACATGATTTATACTTTGTTTCTTATTAATATTAATCAAATGCCGCCTAATTAATATGGATATTATTAAACACTTGCGTAGGCTTTATTTCTTGAAGACAGTCTTGAATTACTGCGAACTCAAATGAAGCTGTAATCGTGGGCTGTGCTGGAAATTTTGGGTGTTTTTTAAAATAATTGAAGGGCTCGGGGAAGAATGTGACATGCCACATGATGTGAATTTTTCAGTAGACCAATTTCCAACTTACAAAAAATGTTTAGAAAATTTCAAAGGTACTATACATTTTATATTCTGCAATACTAAAACCGTGTTTTTCTTCAAATGGCATAATCCATTGTCATGTTTATTTCAATTTTAAAGATGAGAAACAGTGACTCCTTGTGACTTGTCACATTTTGCCCCAAGCCCGTTCATTTATTTAATAATCACTTGAAAGATTGAAGCAGTTCAGTGCCATTTTAGCCCTGTATTTGGTAAAAATTAGTAGAATACGTGAAATAGTATATTTTATTAAAATTTAAACAACAACTCAAGAAGGACTGCAGTAACGTGCTTATTAGCACTCATCAGTCCTGAGCTGGAGATGGAAAACCTCTTAAGGAAGCCAAGAGTGCCAAACAAACTGGTAGCTAATATATAATATTCCATCTCCAGCTCAGTCACTTTCCTATGCCGGGCTGATGAGTGCTAATAAGCACGAAACTGCAGTCTCCGGCTGGAAATGACTGAGCTGGTGGTGTACTTCATGTATTTCTGCTTTAGCCCTGGCTATTGGGCCGGTAATTTACTGAACAACTCAAAAAGTTTAAATTTCGACCTAATCTCTCGCAAATTTATCACAAACTAAAAAATAAAAAGTTTTCTTATGTTTAGGTAAGAAAATAAGTAATACTCTAATTTATTGTAGTAAATATCTATTTTATTATTGTTAAAATAATTAAAATTTTATGTAAATAGGTTTCAAACTGCCAGTTTTTTTCAATAAAATTCTGATTTTTAATCTGATACAGCCTAAGTAATCTAAACTGATAGTTTTTGGTACAACAAAAATCTGTCAACTTAGGACATCTAGCCTATTAAACGATGAGTTTTCCCAAACTTTTTTTTCATTTACAAAACCGTTTATATCAACAAGAACAGATCTCTTCCTTCGAAGGAGATGTCTGGGTCTTTCTTTCAAGCCCCCCTCCTCAAAAAACCCCTTCTGCTTTAATAAATCAATTTAAAAACTTTTATTATTCTTTTTTTTAAACGATCTAAAAAAAAAAAACTTTCTGCTTTAATAGTTGTATTCAAAATCGTGTCTTATTGTTTTTGTTTAAGCAATCTAAAAAAAGTAAATAGGCGAGCAGTGACTAAGATCAGTGACTTAGTCTGGCAAATTCAACTCACAGAGAGAGGGGAGGAAATCCTCGTCTAATCGGACCCAAACCTGGCTTTTTCCGTATTGGCTTAGAGCAGTTAACACGTTGGTATCCAGTGCTGTATTGGAAGATATATGGTGATATGCGGCGCACACTTTATATATAGTATAGTCCACCTCACAATATAGCATAAATAGTCCACTTCACAATATAGCATATATAGCCCACCTCACAATTGTTAGCATTTATTAACGAATTACTCTTCTTCAAAACTGATTGAAAATAGGAAATGCCGGAGTTGCTGAAATCAAGCATTTGAGAAACAAGTTTTGTTTGTGAAGTTTCTTTACTTTAATACAACTTTGCATGCAACATGTGTATAAAATAGTTGATTTTTTGTTGTTAACCAATCGGCAATAATAGTGAGATGGACTCTAGTCTGTGAGTTTTAAAGAATTTGATATTTTATATTTTATTTAAATGATTCCTTTAAAATAATAACTTTGAAAAAACTTTGCCCAACAATATTTGACATAAATGTCAACTTTTGTAATGAAATTGTCATCATTTATTTTTCTTTACGTATTAGAAGTTTATTGTATTGACAGGCATGCTTCTCGCCCTGTTATAAAGAATGTATTTTTGGAAAAACCTCTTAGTGCCTATTTTCTATATTTTAATCAAAGTTCTCCATCAGTTTCTATGTACTCTTACTTTTTAATTTATGTTCAGTATAACTTTTATTTTTGAACTACCGAACTGCTTATACTTCTTATTATTAAATCATACATATCGGTCAGCCAACTGGACGCAAACACAGGCTAGTTATAACAAGAGCTGTGGAGTCGGAATCGAAGTGATTTTGGGGCAAACGACGGAATCAGGAGTCGAGGATTTCAAATTCCAAGAGTCGGAGTCGGTCACTTTCCCTCGAAGTTCTTAAATCTGCCAGTGATTGCGATGTCGGAATCAGACTAATTTTAGGGTAAATGAGTCAGAGTCGAAGCCTTTAAAATTCCCAGAATCGGAGTCTGAGGAAAAATGACTGACTCTAACTCCGATTCTAACTTCGGGAATTTTAGAGTCATCGACTCCGACTCCTTTATTCCAAAATAAGTGCGACTCCGATTCCGCAAGCACTAGCAGAGTTGCGGACTTTGAGGGAAAATGACCGACTCCGACTCTTGAAATTTTAAACATTCGACTCCTGACTCTGACTCTTTTAACTAGATATCAGTCCAACTCCGCAGCTGTCTGCTAATAACACGTAAAAACGTACGTTTTTTGTAAATGTGTTAAAGTCAAAATATGATGGAGAAATTATTATTTAAAAACTCAAGAGCATTTCAAAAGTGTTAACGCTAACCAAGTTTTCCTCCGCCATTCACATTAAATCATTTTTTCGTTTTTAAAACTCAGACCTATTTCCTTCTGGAATATGTTATTAAATTTACAGTTAAACTTGAGTGACTCGAGGCAGCAACTGGAGTTTAAATTAAACTAAACATATTACCTTAATTGAAACACTCATTTGGGATTCATACTTTTAACTGAGATAAATCTAATTTTAATAACGAATTTCAATTAAATTTCTCATTTTGTTGCTTAAAAATTTAATGGAATGATGAAGCGCGTAATGATGTTGCTTTTAGCTTGAATTATAAAGTAAACTTGATTCGACATCTTTAGGTTAGACACTAAATTGATATTTGCACCTGAAATTAATTATGAAATTATGCTGCTGGAAGAACTATAACATTTAGAAAATCGGTAATGTCATGAAAATTTGTGTTCTATGAATGTGTAAAATTCGTACCTCAGAGCCAGGCTGTCGAAAGTTCAAAATTGGTGATTTTAGGGCCATTATCGAGTTGTATGTAGATTCTTATTGCGCATCGAGTCATCACAATGTAATTCTATTTAAAAAATTCTTTCGTTTTTTACTTCTTTTTACCAAAAAGGAAGTATTGTATTCGCGAAAAAGTTTTCACTCAAAATTTGACCTTAATTTCCATTTTGCTCATTCCCGAATCAATGTTGAGTTTTTTTTTTCAACCCGACCATACGCGGATAAGTGCCTAAGAACGTATAAACACACTAAATATCCATTTTGACATTTCCCGAGTTAATTACAACGACTTTTCTCGTGACGTCCGTATGTACGTATGTAAGTATGTGCGTATGAGCGCATGCATGTCGCATAACTCAAGAACGGTATGTCCTAGAAAGTTGAAATTTGGTACGTAGACTCCTAGTGGGGTCTAGTTGTTCACCTTCCCTTTTGATTGCATTCAGATGCCCCTAAAAGGGTCTTTTGCCCCTTTTTGGGAGGAAATAAATGTTAATTTCAATGTAAACTCAAGTGGTGTTATAATTTGACGGACACTTGACAATATATCGCCAGTCTTTTGGTCGCCAAGTTTTGTCGCCAACTTGGCGACAAATTTGCCGATTGTTTTTTTATTTTTAAATCTGCTTTTGATTTGGCCACTATTGGTGATATTTAGAGAGTAAACTGTTGAATCACATTAAAATTGCCAATAGTAGGAAAATGACATTAATTTAGAAGAAAAGTAAGTCATGTGATGCACACATCAGCTCGTTATTTACCAGCATTAAAGAGCGCGAGCCCCATCCTGTGTATGCATCAGACGAAAGTTCTTTCGTTGCCCTGCAATATAGCAATAATGTGACTTACGCAAGTTTGGCTCTGAGGTAAAGAAATCAGTTCAAATAGCGTTCTCATAAGGCCCATTTTGTTCTGCACGTGACGCCTCATAAAAAATAATACTTTTAAGGGTAATGAACAACATTTTGTTGATGAAGAACTCACCTAACATATGCGTGATTTCTCAAGCGAAAAATGTCGTCATTACCTTTTAAAATGGAGTCGTTTCCAAAATTTTAAAAGTATTTTTTTCTGAAAGAGCATTTTAAAAACGTAGAATCTGACCATTTTTTAAATAATTTCTTTAAGTTTAATATTAAAAAAAAACTTAAATCAATGCTATTTCATCGTTTAACGCTTCTGCTGATGACATCACAAATGATGAAAGGACATTCAGTGCTGCCATTCATGGTCCAAAATATTTAATTCGCATCTATACTCACGTGTATTGGCAACGATAGGGTTGATAGGAAGCGTAGAGCGCAATTGTAATTCGCTTCTTGATTATCATAACGTGGAAATGCGGTAGAAAGATGCGCCATAGTGCATCATTTGTGACGTCGTAATGACCACGCCTTGTTTGAAGAATCGGACATTTTAAAAAATTAATTAAAAAAATAACTGTTGGAAAAATGAAAGTGTTTTCTGACTCCATGTTGTTATTTTTTTTTTGCTTATTCTATCAAAAAAAGTGACAAAAAGTATTACTTTTGACTGAAGAAAACAACCCCATTATTATTTTTTAATTCAATAATGACGTGTCACGTGCGGGACAAAATGGCGGATTTTTCTTTGCCCATGATTGTCTTGGAAAATAATTTCACGTACTGTAAAGTTTGTAAGTAGTATAAATGTTCTTCAGGAGTTAATGTAACCAGGGTTTCGGAGTCAAAGAGTCGGAGTCTGACTGATTTTGAGGTAAAAAAGTTGGAATGGGGAGTCGAATGTTTAGAATTTCAAGAGTCAGAGTCGGTCATTTTCCCTCAAAAACCGCAACCCTGTTAGTGCTTGTGGAGTTGGAGTCGGACTGATTTTGGGGTAAAGGAGTCGGAGTCGAAGGCTCAAAAAATCCAGGAGTATGTCACTGTTCCTCCGACTTCACAACCCTGGATTAAACTTCGCTGTTAAAGACAGTTCAGTAAACTCTTGTCTTGTAGCAGATGTTTTGCTCATTCTTTACTCAAACTTTTATTTATTTCAAAACATTCTACCTTGTTGCATTAAAAAATATTAATGTCATTAAATTTAATATTTCCAATGCAAAATAAATTACTTTATAAATGTTTGTATCTCACATAATTCTCTTGAAATGAAACTGTAAGGTATGTTATAAAAAAAAAAAAATGTTACATGCATTGTAACGACACAACGATATGATAAGCTCGACGATAAGAAAAAGTACATTTGCTCAGTAAAAAGAACAATGAATTAGTAAACTAATGAAGTCACCACGGAACGAATAACAGTCGTTGAGTTTAACGTTAAGAAACAAATGCTATGCTTTGCCCAGCTACAATCTGTATCTATAAAAATTGAAGTTTTTTTGGTGTATGTTTCTTTTAAAAATTCAGTTTAAGTCGAATTTTTCCAAATTTGGCACACATTTCCTTTGATGCTCGAGAATTTACATAGGGTAGTTTTGCTGCGAGGGTTCACCCGCATACACCCGCATGGAATATTTTCCTTATACAAATCCAGTTTACATCAGATCCTAAATTCAGCAGAGATTCTTTGATGCTCTGGAATTATCGTAGGGGTGTTTCGTTTCGCTATGGGAACAGGGGGTGAAAACAACTCACGGTGGTTTTCCTTATGCAAATCCACAGTTTACGTCGAATCTTTTACAAGTTCGTATAGAGGTCTTTTGATGCTCAAGAATTCATATAGGAGTCTACTCGCCCCAATAAAGAGCGAGGGGCGACCCGCCTCCCCTTAAGAAGTTTTCACCAGAAATTCCGTAAAACGAAATGTTTACGTCTAGTTTTTTTTTTTTTTTGTAAAATAAAGGACAAAAAAGTAATCTCATAACCTTGTCAGGAAATGCAGAACTGTCCCTTCGTTTTTTTTTCAAATAATTTTTTTTTTTATTTCTTTAAGTCAAATATACTACAAAAATTTCAAGTGACCGAAAATTTACGGACATAGGTCAAATTAACCCTAAGTGAGTTTAACCGAAAAACTGGAAAATCACTTGTCGCAAAAGGTTCATGGTTAACTTACCCGTAACCACACCACCACTTTAGAAGCATTAACATTATATCATGAAACTATTGTCTTCAATTGAGCCTACTTTTAAATCCCTGACACTTGACACGGGCAATGAAAAACGCATTTGTTCAGTCAAAAAACTCCCCTCTAACTTTAAATCTGCGTCAAACTAATCTCTCAACTGAAAGAAATCGCTGGGATATCAAGGGGAAAGTAAGATGAAGATGAAGAAGAAGAAGAAAAAAGTCACGTTTCTTAAGGAATAAAAGAAAGCAAGAAGAAAAACAGCGAGTCGAATGTGTCTTCTTTTTCTCTTAACTCTATAAGGAACAAGGCTATTAAGTTGTAAAAGACTTGTCAGACTTCTTGGTGGGCTGGCTTTCCGTGTCTTTGCAATAGACGACCCGAACCAGTTAGTTTCAGATTCCATTAAAAATGACGTGGTTCAGTTTTTTCATACTATAACTAACCCGTGTTACGAAAGTTTTTCATTTTTTAAAAATCTGCCGTCAAAAAGGGCGTTTCAATGTGAGCGGAAATTGTACATTGTGTATACAATGTTTTAGTATTAGAGAGTAGGTTTTTGATTAGTTTGGGATTTTGACGTATAATTTCAGAAGCATTGTACAGGGTATTTATAAAGTCTGGACTCAAAGAAAATTTATTTAAAAAAAACCTATTTAAGATTTATATATACAGTATAATTTCGCTTTAACGATACCCGATTTATCGATTTCCTCAATTTAACGATACATTTCATTGTCCGGATTTGTCTGCATTGAATGTCCATGCTGTTCGATTTAACGATATCCTTGATTTAAAGATAACTTTTTCCTGTCCCTTGACAATCGTTAAATCGGGGTTATACTGTATTTTTTCCCTCATTTTTATCGTTATCTTATCACTTTTTTTACATACATATTAGAGATATTTAAGCTAATGTATTTCGGTGGCACTAACATCAAAACTGAAAATAGTGTCTATGTAAGAAAAAATTCGCAGGGGGGCCGCAAAGGGGGTTTAGAGAATCAAGCCCCGAGAGCCTTCGGTTTTAACACGTATTGCAATTCTAATATGGCAGATTATTTTCACATGAGGTCTGTTATGACCAAGGGCAAATACAAGAAGGTCGTGGGAGTCATGACCCCCCCCCCCCCAAACTGTGGACAATATTACCCCCCTTCCCACCCTCATTATTGTATGTGATTAATACATACAAGTTGAATGAATGTAGAATATCACGCACATTACTACACATTGTGCTCAAATACTGCATAAATAAAATTGTAATATGTAATGTTTTCATTTGTAATTACCTGTGCGACTAAATGTCTGAAATGAAGTTTTCTTCAATTGCTTCTGAGTTAAATCAAGTTCAGCCCCGACTAGGCGCCTTATTTCTCACCGATTTGGTGTTTGTTATGGACACCCAAACAGTTCCAGAAATTTATTATATCCAAAACTCAATTTTTCAGCACGACCCCTCCCCCCAAAATGCTAGTCTGTATCCGCAACTGGTTATGACTAAAACTTCACCCCTCAAAAGGTTAATTCTGGCTGCGTTAGTGCCTGACATTGAATTGAAAATCGTCTAAATCTTCTCAAAACTACGAATAATGCACATATAGAAAAATATTTTTCTACTGCTACTTCTATTTTTTGAGTGAATTCATGTTAAACCTTAACAATAAGGACGATTGGTAAATTAAATGTGCAACCCATTGTGAGCGACTGTGTGACTTTCACTTCGTCAGGGAAAAAAGGCGAAGCTCTTATCGTCAACTTCCATGAGGGTTTAACAAGACATTATATCAAAAACCTTATCTCATCGTGTGTCCAGAGGATCTTTGCAACACAGTCAATCCGGACCTCATGAGTCTAAGAGAAACTATTGAGTTACAGTTCTATTTTGTTCAGTTTACTATTAAGCGGTAGTTATTGGAAACCAAATTTGTTCTTTAAAAAGCAACCTATGTATGTGCATTACATTTTATTTACGTAAAGATTTTATAAAATGTAATAACTTCATGCCATCAACTTTTATGGCAGTGCGAGAAACGTGATTAATTCTAATTACAGGAAAAGGGTAAACAAGTGTATATTAACTTCACGAACTGAAATCAGGTATAAGTTTTGCGTTACAACGGATAAAACAAAAGTTATGAAGCAAAGTTAAATTTAAGGGACTCTAGTAAATAAAGAAGTTACTAAATAGCAGGTGACAATGATGCGAAAAATTAAATCAACGACTGAGTATTAAAAAAAATGCTTTATGTGGATCTGACGTTGAATTTGATTTTTAATGCTTCGGGAAGATAAACTTTTAATTTTTAACTTGATGCTATTTGGCGTCTACGGAAAAGATGGATTAGATGTAAAAAAAAACGCAATTTAGTGACGTTTATCACGTTTTTGCTTGAAAAAAAAGCAAATAGATGC